>NW_028143318.1:0-133508 GCF_977018435.1 Lepisma saccharinum
TATGCATGTCTGTACAAATTATGTTCTGTTTACGAAACAAACGTTAATAATCTTCCAGTTAATGCTGTATATTATTTTCCTTTAAATATGTCTTGTCAAGTATTACAAGAATTGTTTCTTGTATTGGGCATTTTACCCTGAACACGGGGCGAGTTGCCCAAATTGACATTCATCTGTTTATTTTTCTATGGTTCTTTTGCTATAAGACTTACAGTAATAAAACTTATAGGTAACAATAACAAAACATGTAGCTTTCATTTGACATCCATTTCATTGCGACACTCCTTCATTTCGCAAAGCTATAAACAGAAAAAAAAAAAAGTTGGGCGTATTGCTCCTACTACAGTGGCTGCACTTGCAGCTCAACACTGTTGTTTAAAAATTGCAGCACTGCAGGAAGTACGTGTGGTGTGTATCATGCTCTGTGGAATGGAGGGGAGGGGTGGAGCAGACTTCATCGTGGTGGAGGGGAGGATACACGAACACAAAAGTTTCCATCCGAAGAGTGTTTTGTTTGTAGTCCCTTTATATTTGCATTCATTACAACCCAGAACTGTCTGTGACTGTACTTGATCACCTTTTGTGCATTCCTCATTCCTATAAAGCAAAAATCAAATTTGATAGTGTCATATTTGCGCATATAGCATGGCAAGGTCATGCTAGCCTTTTGAATAGTATGTATAATGGATAATGATTAGATGAAATTGATGAAGGAACACTCATGAAAGAGCTTATTCATGGGACAACCTTGTGCTGTGATGTCAGATAAGGTATGCCTACGTTGTTAGGTTAGGTTCTCTTGGCAAAAATACACTGCAAATGTATAATTTATGCAAAGAGAACTAAACCTAACAAGCCTAACCTAAAAACTTAGGCATTTAGCCTAACAATGAAAGTATTCCCAGGTGACATGGGAAAGTGGGATCCAAACTACTGTGTGCATCCACCAGGTAACCCAGGACCCCTTGATTACAAGGCAATAAAAGTCAGTTTGCTTCAACTATAAGTTGATCCCATAAAAATGTACAGGGATTGTGCTTCCTTCAACTGTATCTATTTCAAAGATTATCCTGTCTCATCTCAAACCTTACTGAATTATTGTTTTGAAATTGGACATGAAAGAATGTACCAGAGAGAACTATGATCTCATTTCAGTCATTTACATGGTATCAAACTACTTCTTGGTTTTAATTTTGATCACCTTACTTAGATACAGTCTGTACTAAATAAGAATATATATATATATATAACACAGGAATAGGGTTAGAAATGGTGCCAGAAGGGCGGATAAATACAAATAATGAAGGAGACAGTAAACACTTACCACACGAATAGAAATAATTCAATATTTCGCGATCTGAGTCGCATTTTCAAGAAGGTAGATAAAAGATCGACGACACTTTGAGTAGAGGCACAGAATACTGACCGTAGCGTGTAAATTAGGTTGGATGAGTGGCAGGTGCCCTTAGGGTGAAGGGTGAACTCACCTGCCGCTGTAGGGATCAGGAGGGTGGGGGAGGTGATGAGTATGGGGCAGGTCTTGCATCTGGGTTTGTTGCACCTGTGGGCTGGGGGAAGGGGTGTGGAAGGGGTGGGGGTGTTTGGGACCAAGATGTTTTGGAGGTTGGGGGGGCGACAGAAGACGACCCTAGGTTTTTCCCGAAAGATGTCTCTGGTCTCGGGATCACTGTGCAGGATGGGGAGGAGGGAGTGGAGGGTATGTCTGATTTTCGTAATGTGAGGGTAGAGCTAACTCCCACAACCGCACCAAACAACCCAAAACCAACCCTCCAACTCTGATCACCCAATACCAAATATATATGTGTGAACATATTTAATGTATCATTTTATTAACTTACTTAGAATCTGTAAACTAATACACATGTATACGACAGTATTTTATAAGTATTACAAAAATATTCAAAGAGCAATGTGAATAAAGAATCTACATTCAATTAGATACATCATATCTGCATAATTGAGTGACCTTGGAAGTAAAACTTGATAACCTTCATTCACTATCGTACAGCAACTGAATCCAACTTTTACTCAATTTTGAATGGAGTGTGGGTTATCAAGTCTTACTCCTGAGTCACTCAATTTTCAATTATGTTATCTAGTACCACTCTTAATACCAAGAAAAAAATTTTAAAAAAATCACTAGTACACTATAAATGAATTGCATAGCACAAACATTTAGCCACTATACAGAATTTAACAAAGCTTTAAATGACTTACTGTAAATAAAATGTAGATAAAAAGTTCACTCATATTCATTCATCCTGTAGATACCACCTGAAGCTTATAGGTAATCCTATCTGCATGAGACTTTGAAAATTTAAAATTCCAAATACACAAATGGTTACATATTAATCTTGAAAACCAGAATATCAGGTAAAATAAACTGAAATCTTACCATTTATGGTGACTGTGTATGTGTCTTTCCAAGACACTTAACCTTGCCAACCTGCAGCTAATCAAATCATGTAAAAATGTATATTATTTGTCCTCTTCAAAATAACAAAGGGCTTATGATCTGTTATAAATGTTAGAATTGTTTGGTAACATAATTGTTATATATGTTAGAATTGTTTGGTAACATAATATGCATTTATTTGTTAATAATAAAAACTGAAACATTCCTACTTAAATATACACTAAAAATATTATGCTTAATCATAAAATAAATGAAATTAAGAAGAAAAGAATATTGACACACACATTAAAAATTTATACACATTTATTTGCATATATATTTGCATTATAAACTTAAACAGGTACAAAAATATCCCAATTTCAGTTTTGCTCCACTTGAGAGTTATTTTCATATCTCATGAGGAAAACAATGACAATGTGTATTGTTACAATGAAAGATAATATATCTGCTTTTCAATTATTATTCTGAATAAATCAGGGAACACTAATATAAAATATGTGTAATATCTCTACACACATTTTTAAAAAGTCAACAACTGTATATTATGTTAAAAGAACTTTATTTCTTTATTATTAATCACAGTACTTTAGCTAAGTCAAAAGATAATGGGTATCACAATAAAATACCAAATAACTTTTTTACCTCACACAAAGCATTATCATACAGTAGGAAATCTGTTTACATTGTGCACTCCTGCCTTCATCAGGAACCTAGCTGTGAATAAGCGCACTCAAGATACTGCCACAAACTTAAGGAAGGCACTTGGAAACTTCCAAAAGAGTTTGATATTCTTACTCTACGGCCAGTATTGTTACCAAAACCTGAAACAGTTTGAATGCATAAGTAAAAATACTTTACACAAAAACGAAACCCTAATTAAGTACATATCCTCCCTTATACTCTGGATACATGGTGATTCACCTATAATAGCCCATAGCAATACTTAAAAAACAAAGCAAGATGTTATTGTCTTGGCAGGAATGTAATCATATAAGAGGCACAGATAAAAAAACAAAAACAACGAAATGCTTATGTTACCAACAGTGTTGCAACTTTAGAAGAAAGTTGCATTTTAGATACATCAAGTATCTCACCACATGCTCTCACACAATGTACATAGATAAAGTGCTACTATCGTTGCATGAATTCTTATGTTCGCTTATTTATTATAATAGTGCGCAGGTGTAATGAAAATTGCTGAAGTATTCTAGTTTTCAATTATTTGCACAGGAACTGATATGCTAAAAGTTGGGTGAGTAAAATACTCACAACTTGCACCCATTGCAAAATGCATATTTATATCAATCTGTAAGATCACTTTGTACCTAAAGATATCTGTTTGGCAGTTATGCGGAGATAGGTAATTTACTCTGATAAGATTACTTTTCATTTTTCAGCGTAAATTTTCTTCGCGGGTGTGTAGGTATGATAAAGCACCAACTTATGATAGGCTCAAGGAGCAATTGAATAGGAAATCTCAAAGAAAAAACAGTTTCACGGATAAAGTGAGTACTAGTTTTTCTATATTTATCTACTACCGCATCTCTCATTTCCCAATTATGAATGTATACATGTTTAGTTATTTAAAAAATAGAATTTTGTTCTGAGGTTGCGATGCTGTTGGTCATGTGGCCACGTTACACATCATATTATGTATGCACTTCACAAGGTAATATCATTGGAAAATACAAGGTGGTCCAAAACTATAGATACACCCGAATAAAAGTTGAATCACATGCTGTTCCGCAAAACTAACACTGTATGTTTGTAATAGGGGTGAGGGGAAATGTTATGACGATGATGGCTGCCATCTTGAATTCAACTTCAAAATTTTTAATTTAAACCATAACTTGTGACACCTCAATTGAATAGGAAATTTTCTCATGAGTTCCATGGTGTGTTTATTGTTATTCTAGCACCAAACATGACAAAGTTATTAACATTTTTCACATTCTACAGTCTGTATAACCTCTTAAAACTTCATGGAGAAGAAACTAATGAGAGTGGCACCAAGGTGAAATATGCTCCATGCACAGACAGAGAACTATGGACTTCAACATGGCAGTAGCTGCATACAGCTGGCTTGAAAGTTACGGCCACATGCCCAGGTCTGGCACTATCAACCTTAAATGTAATACTTGTGTTCTAAAACAGTTCAGATAAATTTTTAAAAAGTGAAATGTGAAATTACGTAACGAACCGTAAAGTTCGTGGGATCTTACGAGTACCTAGAATGTTAACCAATTAATCAATGGGTGATGTATGTTACTCATCATTCATCCTCTGATGAGAGCACTCGTCATTGGCATGACGAGTTAATGCTTGGCAATGCGAAAGGTACAAAATCACTACACTACACTAAACTACAGAAAAGACAATGGTCACTCGTTGGGTTTTGTGAATCATTGAACCTGAATCATGGCTGGGTGTTAGGATAATTACCTGTCTATCTGAAGTATTAAGCTGAATAGAATATGCGAAGTCCTCTGTTAGCTTCTCCAATTCATCGACCAGAGCGTCGTTCCACTTCTGACCTACTGCTCTGCTAACCACCTCTTCTCTCTCAACTCAATCCCAAAAGTCAGTCCCCTCTCAGCTTGTCTCACCTCTATATCACTAGGCCATCGAGCTCTTCCTCTATGCCGAATCGTGTTTTTAATTGCCACCATGCAAACCACTGACTCAATAACCAGAAGTATTACCTGTTTCCTGAATGCTCAGGAGGTTTGCATGGCACAACACAATGCATTGTAAACATGTCTTAGAGGTTGAGACAACTGAGAAAAACAAGTGAATGCCCTGGTCAACGTGAAGCATTCAGAGAGACTTAATAAAATAAACATATAATCTTAGGGATTGATACGATTACTAGTTTAGACATTGATTTGGCTAAGGTGTTACATATAACTATAACACTTTCCATCTCCGTAACAATTTACAGAGTGTGCATAGGAGTAAAACCTAAGTTAAGCTTCATGGTGAATAAAAGATAAGGATTAAATGTTTTGTTGTAATGACAGATTTAAGTGAAGAATTAAAGAAATTTTGTATCAGCAAGAATGATTGTGGAATTGTACTGGAGAATGAGTGTTTACTCTGTTGCAGGCAGTGGAATTAACAGGGTATTAGATGATATTGTGTGATGTAGTTTGATTATGTCATGAACTTATTTTGTCAATATTATGTAAATTGAACATATAAAGGCACTGTGAATAATATTGATATAAAGAAGTAAAGGTAAAGTGCTCCCATGTGCTTAGCACCACGCCATGAAGGCATATAGGGGTGTGGGGGTAACGCCACACACTTTCTTGATCCGGTCATGAGTGGGGGTGATGTGATCAGCATCACGCCCCTGACCACCTTTACCCCCCAGGGTTTCCCACAGGTACCCATGTTATTCAATGCTGGGTGGGCGCTTCCAACGTTAGAAAAGTTCCCGGATTTGAACCGGCCGGGGATCGAACCCGGGACCTTGAGCATGGTAGTCAGATGCGTTACCGACTGAGCCACCGCGGCCAGTCAATATTGATATACAATAATAATTATTGATTACCTCTGAAAAAAAATAAAAAGATTAAAAAGAAAATGTAATGTAATTAAGCAACAACAACCACTTGCTCTCTGTCCTATTGGACAATGGTAATAGCAATATACACACAATCAACTTTCACACACTCACTCTCACCCACACACCTTCAGTCATCATTACCATTGTTTACAAATAAAATGTGCAAATTTTGATAAATTCAAGATCTTACTTTGGGAATGAAGATGATGATATTGAGAAATTCCATGCAGAAGAAGTCTTTCAAAGCCAGACAAATCAGAAGAGAGAAACATAGATTTTGGATCATGGCTGAAGAAATCTAAAACTTCATCTTCAAGGTACTGAATCATTCCCTGAAACAAAATATTAGGGAATCATTCCCTGAAACAAAATATTAGGAAATTATTATGAACAGTTATACCTTATGATAGGGTTGAAATAATATAAATATTACTACCTACACTGGAACCCCAATTTTACATTTTCCCACATTATACAGGGTGTACACAAAGTGTCTGACACATTTTAATTATTAATAAATCAGAAACTAATGAAGATACAAATAAACTGGTGGCAATGATAGATAAAATCAAAAGTTCAATGTCCTGTATCAGTACACTTCACTTCTATGTGTGTTATTTTTGTCACATGGAGAATGTCAAGACAATAATTGATTTTTTCCTACATTCAGGTCAGCATGTCAACATCCACAAACACTAATGCATTGTTTATTCTTGGATTTACATATGTTCATCACTTAAAGAAAAAAAGTCCAATAGGGTTTTGTCAGGTAACCTCGTGGACCAAGGAATCAGACCACCATGCCAAATTCATCTTCCCGGCAAGCGTTCGTTCAAAACACGACAAACAATGTTGACGAACCTTACAAAAGTGATGAAAATAAAGCCAGAATAAATGTGATATATATATACTGTAGATACTGTGGATGTTGACATGCTGACCCAAATATGGGGAAAAATCGATTATCATCTTGACATTATTTGTGTGACAAAAGTAACACACATAGAAGTGTACTGATACAAGAAATGAACCTTTTTGAGTTTATCTATCTATCAATGCTCTAAACTTTTTCCAGATTTTACATTTTCCCACATTTTAAGTTACTTCAACTTGGTCCCCTGAAAAATATAAAAATCTAGGTTTCACTGTAATTACATAACTTTAATGAAATTTTGTGAATAAAACTAACAATTTACAAGTTCTGAAAGTGCCTGATGTTTTCCAAAAGCATGGGACAATGTAAGAAATGTAAAGTTAATTAGGGATCGCCAAAAATATCCAAAAAAAATTGAGATTCAGAAATTTTACTGTCTGGATTTCGGATAAAATCTGGATTTATTTTTGTCTGCCACTTTGTTAGAGCAATTTGAGTCCAGAGAGTTGTGAATATGCTCCTGTGATTATGAGCAATATTTTGAAGATTTTGACACAACATTGTCCTTTGTCTGGTGATTTTACAAGCTCTTGTGAGATGACAAAGGGGTGGTTTGAACTTTCGACACAGTATGAGGTGGAAAGTTGGAGGTTGCAAAAAATGCACATCGCTCAAGTGAAAATGTTAAATTGAGCTGCCTGTGACTAAGGAGTCATTAAGGATCACAGAATATGTCAATTAAACATGAAGACGACCTTGAACAAGAACAAGCATAGATGAAGAGAAAGTTTAAACTGAAATAGTAAATTTCTTTTATTTTGGCAGCTGCTTTATGGCATGTGGCCTAAATAAATGTTGCTAGAAGAGATTTAATTTTGTTCATGAATTATTCTGGAAAACAATTAGAGAGTTTACTTTTCTGATAAAATGGTAGAAAGCAAATGCGGAGAAGTAGATGGAAGGATTTTATTTGGGGGGAGGGGGGTTAGTTACATTAAAACTCGTAAGTTCATTTCATTATTTTTTTCTTGTCTATTTGGGGTGAGGACTTGTTTACAGCAGGGCGTCCACCCCTCTGGTGTTATTTCAGCTTACCTTACACAGGGTGGCTACAAAGAAGGAGAAATTAAATTCCCTGACAATTATAAACTAAAAGTAAAATAAATTACTACTGATATTCTTGTTTTATTTATGCCTAATTGGTAGGGATCTCGATTTTTAGTTATTTTTTTCCTAAATTGGTGCCATTACCCCCCCCCCCTTCCACAATTCACATTTTCATTTTAGTGCATTTCTGGGGAATATACCTAAATTTATACTTTCATGGTGTTTTTAAAGTACTGTTTCAAATTTTAGGTCTCATGGGCTATGCCTCTTGGTGAGAATTTGATACCTTGGAAGTTATTTTCCATACCCCTTTTTAATTTAAAGGTAATGGTTTTAGATAAGGGGATTTATCCAGTTATATACTCAAGGGTGCATAATGCCCATACTTGGCGGCACACCCACAAATTCTAAATCAATCAATCTCACATGACAGATACCGATATATTACGGCACCAAAAATTGGCATTATCTTTCTTTTTTTTACTTTTCAGTATTATATTTTCCAAAATTCATGTTTTTATTTTAGAACATTTTCCTGCCAAATATACCAAAACGTACACTTTCATTGTGCTTTTAAATTATCATTTTCAATTGTAGGTCACATTGTCTACGTATTTTCGTGACAGTTTGATATGTTCGAACCAATTTTTAAGGAAGTTATGTTCCATTATTTCTCGCTCTACAAATGCCGATGTTACGATTCCCCTGTGGCAGTAGGTGAGCACTCAATTCTTGCCAAAATCACACCACTTAGCTCGGTAATTCAAAATGTGATTTAATGTGTATATCGGAATTTTTCCATGTATAACGTGCATTACAATTTTCTATTGTATAAAAATGTTGGAAAACTTGCACGTTCTATACACACAAATATGGCACATTTTGTTTCCATAAGCCTAAAAAAATACTAAAATGTTAGATTTCAAGGTATTTCTTCATTGTTTAATTAGAGTTTTTAAAATTGGCGAAAAATGTCAACAATTCACATTTTATGCCATATTCATGTTATTTCACTATTTTGAATGGGTGAAACATGTGTCCAGACATCTCTGCACATTCATAAACACTACTTCGCAGAAATTACATTTTACATTGTTATCACATTTGTAAGAAATCAAGGTTCTTGCTAATTGGAATTTACTTTCTGGATGCCCCTCTATAAATCAGTAGATGAAATGTGAAAATTTAGCAGGGCTGCCAGAGAAACGTCAAATTACTGAAGAAAGTGATATGCTTTTAGGACTGAATGATTTATGTAATTATAATAATTAAAATATTTACATATGTATTATTAGTATTTTATTTCATAACTTTGCACATTAACTTAACTCAGTGACAGATTAATATCCATCTCTCACGAGTTTAAACAGGCAGGAGGGGGGGGGGGGTTAATTGCAATGCGAATGTTGCAGAAAACCTGAGGTTAGGAGAATGCGCTTGCCAAATTTTTATAACGTTTACCAATGCAGATTTCTGTTTCACCTTTTTGTGATACTATTCAACATATATATATCTTGATTTGTTGGATTCTTTTAGGGATCAGAATAGTTCAATGTCATCGTAAACGCATCTTCACTTGTGCAAAACCAGTATTACGCCAAGGGGAAGAAAGAAAACCTTTGTAGGGATTGCTATATGAAATAAGGTTAAGTGAGGCAGAAGAGTAATAAAATTCCAGCAGCATATTTGCAGTGGTGCAGCAGACTAAGGTTCCGTTTATGCATGTGATTTTTGTTGGATGTTCCATCTAACAAATGTCATAAATGACAACAAATGTCATACTGGAACATCCAAGAAACATTGGATTCATAAGAGCCCAATGCATGCAATTTTTGTCGGATGTCGCAGAATGACAAATATTGAACAGCTATGTTCGACAAAATTCGCATGCTTAAACAGAGCCAAAAAGTTTGTTCAATGAAATGTGGTACCACAGGAGACAAACTTGGATGCACAAGGCTCTGTTTATGCATGCCATTTTAGTCAGGTTTTGCAGTCTGAAGACATTCAAAAACAATCAATTCCATAAGAGTGTCATGCATGTGATTTTTGTCGCATGTTGTAGTGAGACATTTTGTCGAAGTTCAATGTAGTCTGACGGCGATATCAGACAAAAATCATATGCATCAATTGAACCTAAAATGTTCATCTGACAAATGCTGTACCACGACATTCGACAAATTACAGGGTTGCATAGTGCCCTTATTCGTTTCCACGTTCCTTCAGAATGTCCCACAAAATGCCGTACTACAACGTCCGACAACTATCAGATGGTGCCAAAGTGGTATGCCCCCTCCCCTCCATCCACTATATTTGTTGACAGTCCTGTCCCCTTACTACTTCCATACAGACAAGAAAAAATGATAATTCAATGCATTTTCTACGTAATGTTTAGAGGCTTATCCTTTTTTCTGCCCCTCCGGAAATCTCTCTCTCCCCCTCCCCACCTCCCATCACTAGTTTCTGGCACTGTAATTGTGCTGTGCATAAAAGAGATAAAAGTTGATGCTCAGACTTATAGAGTGAATGCAACCATGATGGAAAAGTTGAGTAGGTGTGAGATACAGGCTGTAGGCTGAATCTATAAACAAAACGTACCATTAACCTGCATAACTTTGAAATTTAATACTTCTCATCTATGGCCTTTTCTACTCATAAAAATGAACATATATACACACACTTACCAATGGCATATGCTTCCTCCTCAAGGTATGTCTAATTCCTCTCTTGATACTGAGAAATGCCTCTTCAGGTGTTATGGTTTTGCTGGATAAATGCTGATTTGGTTTCTTTACAGACTGAGTCTGTGGTGTTGAGAGAACAGCAGCCTGCATTTCCTCACTGCTGTTTATGAAATTATGCCAAAGCTAGAAGGAAAATGCACAGGAAAAAGAATCGTACAGTCAAAATAAACACACACACACACATACATACATATATACATACATACAGGGTGATTCAAAAGTCCTAAGACACCCTTTTTTCTCTGAAACGGATGTGAAACTTCATTTGGGTATATCAGGTGTGAGGGTGCTTCCAGGACATGGCCGCCATCTTGAAGTCTGTCATATTGGATTGAGGTCAAATGCATCATGGGAATTTTCGGGGGGACAAAATTTTATACCATTTCTATATATCTTCACAGCAAAATGGGGGGATTGTATCATTTGATTGACTTGTTATTGATTTTTAGTTTTGGATAATTATGTATAGTTTCCACCTACCTGCGGTGATTGCGGCGATAGGGTTGAAATGAAACACCACCTCTTATGCCTTTAAAATCAGTTTGGGGGGAGGGGGACATGGTATTCGCATTAATACAAGGTTAGTCGAACAGACAAACTGTGCAGAATAAGGTTGACTAACAACGGCAGTGAGCCTGAAGTATCTAAAGTAAACTTATACTGCTTAAATATGTCTGTATTATACAGTGACGAAACCACAGGGAGGCAGTGGCCATTGCCACCCCCCCCCCCCCCCAACAACCCTCGATGGAAGTCAAATCTAGGGTAGCAAGGGGGACAAACATTGACGGCCAAGGGCACCTTTGATTTCAAATTTTATGCAAATAAAAATTCATTTTGTAAAATATTCTTGCTTGTTTCACTTGCATTATCTGCTAGTTTTCCTCAAGTTTAGAGCTGTAGCTAGGGGCAGCAAGAGTCTGCCATGGGCGCCGAATGATCTAAATGAAAAAAAGTTGTGACAAAAATAGTTTGAGTATTTAATTTGGCATAAACTGGGGGGGGGGGGATGTTTTACCTTTTAGGGCATCATGGGCCTTGGGAGGATGGGCACCCCTGGTTCAACATACATATTGGAATCTCTGAAGTACTTGCAGAATCTACAGCTTAATATCAGCCTATGTAACTGATTAAACGTTTGTACTGGTGTACTGAGCTCTGATCTTTCATTCTACTTCATTTCAATATTACAAGTGTTGTGCATTTTAGATAGCAAAATTAATCTCGAGTTATAATGATAGTCGTGATCGCATTCGAAGAATCTCAAATGCAATCTTCATTAGTATACACCTCTATGATGTTCCTTCATTTCAGAAATCACTGAAATACCAAAGTTAATGAAAAATCCACTGGGTTTTAAAATGGTTTTTTACAAGTGGGCCCAACCTGAAGCCCACCTTGGCGAACCCTGCATATCATACACATTCTGATTGGTCAACTAATTCATGAATTTCAGGTTTTATTTTTGTTTGGTAAATTGAACATTTTGCTCAAAACCCACCTCTACATCAAGAGTCCCCACTGTTACTCATACACCTCCTTACCAAGATAACACTTGAAGGACACTAAAACTTACTTGCATGTTGTTCTCATCATGAAAGAGTTTACTGAAGATAGTCTGACGTGACATGAAATCATCGATTGTTGGTTCACCTAACTCATCTTCTTCAACTAAAGTAACCAACTGGTTTACTATAAAAAATGAAACATACATTTTAAGTAAATGTAAAATACATTGTCTTCTTTTGATCATTAGTAAAAGTTATTCTATCCTTAAAACCCATAGTAAACTAAACTTTTCCCTTTGCAGTTAAATTAGAAAGCAAAAAACATCAGGTAATGTCGTTACGGCCAGAACTAATATAAATTACTAAAATTGGAGTTTTTTTTTGTTGTTGTTTTAAATCCACACTATGCCACAGAAAGGCTAATTGGGACTGGACCTACAGTTTAAAGTGGAATCCAAACCACTATGGGCCCCCAAGATAATAATAGACAGAATTATGTAGTGCTCAGATATTGTCTAGTCTTGGCATTGCATACTGTTTCCAAGGTTTTTAAGTTACATCTACTAACTGTTTAGTATCTGGTAAAATAAATACTGCATATCAGGCTTAAAAGTACAATAAAAGAAAAATCATTATGTGTAATATTTAACCAAGTGCACCTTAAGCCTTACGTAGTTTGCAAGGTAATCTCAAAATGTTTTTTTTTTTCCGTGCTTGCAAAACGTCAGCACTTGTTGGATTGTGCACAAATTGAACTGAACTGAATTGAACAGTTGTAGCGTCCTTGGCCACCTAGATCCCTGGACATTACTCCTCTTGATTTTTTCTTTGGGGTTTTGTAAAGTCACAAGTGTACAAGACACAAGTTTGTAACCTTCCTGATTTACGACATCGTATTTGTGCTGCAATCCGAAATGTGACTCCAGTAATGCTGAACAACACATGGGCGGAGCTTGAATACAGGTTGGACATCTGTAGAGCAACTAATGGTGCTCATATTGAGGTGTACTAGGTATGTAAAAAAAAACTCTGAGTTACTACTCTATACGTAGATGAACACTCTAAGGAAATATCTCAATAAGGTCATTCCATGTCAAACCAACCGATAAAAATTATTTTTGAACCTTAAGGATTCGGATTTTTAAGATTTTTTGTTTATACATTGTACCTATCAAGAGGACAAAAACTGCCAAATTTCACATTTCTTCGGCTTTTAGTTTTTGAGTTATTGACTTTCAAAAAAGCAAAAATCCGAAAATTTGACATTTTGAAATCTTTAAACAGCTGTAGATCAAAAACTATATGACTTAGAGAGCTCAAATTGGTGTCGTTTTCTTCTGCTTTTAATGATCTTCAATTTGAAATGCAACATGAGTGTGATATTTGAATTTTGTAATTATTAAAAAACTTGAAGAAAAGTTTTTTTTTGAAAATCTCGAAAATCTCAAAAACACAATTTTTAATTTTTTTGAAAATATATATGTTTTGAAGATGACAATTTGTGTGCAAAATTTCATAATGGGTTTCTATGCAAATCAATTTTTTTGTATTGTAATGTGTACAAAATTTGATAAATTTGTTGACTTCCATGTTAAAACACCATAACTATAAGCTGAGTGATTGATGTTGGAGTCTTCATATTAGTCTATTTTATAATTTTTGGACTACCAATAACATGAAAATACCTAAAATTTGTCACTTTTAATATCAAGTAAGCAAATTGAAAAATGTACAAGGGGAAGTCACTAAATTACAGTAATTTTATCCTAAACTTCATGGAGATGTATGTGCAATGAAAATTTCTGTTTTGGCACTTACTAAGGTTCTTTAGCAACATGCCATAAAGGTGTCGTGATGCCTGCTCAGTAGCACGTACATGGCAGCTACATTGTTGATTTGCACCGTAGAAGTGTTATTAGTTTTTTTGAGGTCAAAAGGGAGTGAAACCCTCTGAAATGTACAGCAGAGTGAAGGTTCAGTACGGAAGCAATTGTTTAACCTGTTGGGTCCCAAGTGTCTCGGTCGAGATACCCAAATGTAACCCTCATGGTCCCAAGCATCTCGATCGAGACGCTGTGTCAAAGTCGTAGTTCTTACGTTATAACTTTTCTAATTTTGGCTAGAATTTCGATTTTTTTTTATATTGTTCCTAACACATGTATTTAACAGAAATGTTCTTGCACTTATTTTTTTCATCATGAAAAGGTGGGAAAAGGGACTTCTCTTTTGCGTCTCTTTTCAAGGGAAAATTTTTGCCGACAAAGGAAGACCGGCTTTGTTGTTCTAAAGCAATGATTTTCACTCCCGCCTGGTAACTGCATGAGAAGGAAGCTTGTTTATCAGTATCCGATGTCAAAATGAAAGTTTTCCATGCGGGCGGAAGCAGGGGGTGGGGGTGGGGGAAGACTGGTTGTTGAATCTGCGTTGTGAGAATGGAATTTCGAGGCATGCTGAAGGAAACCTTTCTTTTTGAGCACAAGTGTTCCACAAGTTACCTTGCATTATCTAAAAATAGAATTTCAAGCAGCTGCAAGAATCGGCGCTCATTTTTCACTGCGTTCTAGCTTTTTGTCCGTGAAAGTTGTGCGTAGGTATGTGTCATTTTGTGCCCAAGTGTACACAAAGCCCTTTAAGTGTAGACAAAATGAAGAAAACTAGAAGAAAAAATTGCATTGTATTGCTCACATGCTAACTATACATTATTTGATATATCGTGTTGCAAGTGTAAAGATTTTGAGTGAAGTGACAGACTTCCAAGGACTTTTTTGTCATCTACATGTTTTTCTTGTGGTGTGAAAAGTGTGCTAGAGTGCGCGTCAAATCTCCTGCATATGGCCTTGAACGACTGAACAGCACCAGCGAATCACGGACGTGCGGCGTTGCCTAGTTCAGAAGCTGTTTCACCTCGCTACTAAATCGTGTACCTGTCGCTCGGATATAAATAGATTATTTCAAGTGTCAGTAGTTCAACAGATGGAAAGATAATGAATTTGCGAGTATGTAGGAAAAACAAGCGTGATTGTAGCTTATACCGTTCCCTCTGTAGAAGCAATGTTATTATAACCGTATTTGCATTGTATCCTTTTTGCTCTCCCTTCGTTCCTGTAGCATTCTGATACTTTCCGATTAGCTAAGGGAACAGGGCACGTTCGTTCCCAGTGATGGTAGAAGAAGTTGACGAAGAGGATACCGTCATTGTTCGTTTTTTTTCATGTGTTTAGTGGATGTGTGCAGCATGTCGTTGAGTAAACCAAGTGGTAGTGATGGCGAGAGAAGAGAGAAAAATACAGTGTTGTACGAAGCCAGGCACGACAGGTGATTTTTCAGGTGTACAATTTTTTTTTAAAGAAAAGTGTTCGAGTGACGAACAAAGAAGTAAAATTGACTTTAAGAAGTGCCAGGATCTAACAGCTCAAGCGTGTGGTGTGAATCAAGCTACCGTTTCTCGGATATGTTCGGGGGCTAAACAATGTTTATCTGGGCCTGCTCCAATGTTTCAATAACCTAGACTAGAAAGCACATTAACATACCGAAAAGAACGACAAATTTAGATGACTTTGAAAAAAGACGTAGTTCGTAGAACAGTCTTTGAAATTTACGATCGTGGCGAATTTTCTACTGCCAAAAAGATAACGTACTCTTTACGGGACAAAATATCTTACAAAGGCTCTACAACTTCCACCTTGAGAATATTGAAAGAATTATGCAGTCCCTAATCAGGTATGTTCTTTTCTCCCATTAAGTTAATTATATGTTATATTATCTAATGTTCCGTGACAAGGCGTTTCGCTCGACCACGCTGTCTCTTTTCCGTGTGAGATTTCGACATGGCACCGCTGCAGTGCTCTGCTATTGGCTATCGCCATATGCAGGAGATTTGACGCGCACTATAGTGTTGTTTGTGCCTGCTGCATTTTGAACTTTTCATATCCTTTTTTTTGGGGGGGGGGAAACCCCATTTTTTAAAAAAAGTATTTAAGGGGATTTCCCCCCTTTCCCCCTCCATATGTACGCCGAATGTGCATCAATTATATATCATCTGAATCTGTGATTCATTCTGCGTACAACAGTATATCTTTCATATCTCCAGGGCATTTAGTTTCTGACCTATAGTCATTTCAATGTAACTCTGCATTTCGCTCAATTCCGAAGCTTGAGACAGTGGCGTACAAGCCTTTCATTTCAGGGGTACAACTCGCGTTACATTGGTCATTAGGGTGGAGTGAAAATTTTTTTTCTTCAATTTTGAAATGCCTGTAGTCAGAAAAGTTGCATTTTGGTATCAGATAGTCAAATAAAAAAAATCAGCTCTCTAGGTCAATTTCTTCTGGTGCCCCAAGGCCTCCGAAGTTTTCATATTTCCACTTATTTTAGCGTATTGAAAGATACATGGAGAATTCTGGATGTGATGAAATTATACCTTCATATCCGCCTTTAAAAGCAAAATAAGAAAAACTCAGGAACCTCATGTTTCAGAAATTAGTGAAAGTGTTTCTCACCAAGTGGTAGGAATTTTGATGAAACCTTCATTGCAATCAGTGTCACATCAGCAAGTCGTTGCAAAAGTGAAAAAACTTCACGAACACTATCGAAATCTCTTAAAGCCCTTTAAGTGTAGACAAAATGAAGAAAACTAGAAGAAAAAATTGCATTGTATTGCTCACATGCTAACTATACATTATTTGATATATCGTGTTGCAAGTGTAAAGATTTTTCAACCTGTGTTTGTTCTAGAGAGAAGAAAGTACCTATTCAAGAAGGAGAATTTCTTTTGGATCAAAGAACAATGAGAAAAATGTTCACTGGAAAAACTGATTTAAAAAAATCCAAAGAATTTCAGAAGAAGCAAGCAAGAAAAGCTATGGAAGAAGCAAGACTTCAGAAACATTTGTCAAGCTGTAGTGTCAATGCTGCATCTAGTAGTCCTCAATCAAGTCCATCAAGTGAACTGGAGGAAGAAGGTTGAGATACTGATAGCGACACGAGTAAAGTACTTAAAACCAAATCGGAAATGCCCTCCACTTCAGCGAATTCCTCATTAACCTCAAACGAAACTCAAATGCGGTTGCCTCTTAAGAATTTTGCTAGAGAGTGTGACAGACATTGCATATCTGACAGAAGTGCAGCTAAAATTGCTAGTGCAGTTCTTCAAGATGTAGGTGTTATTAGTGATGGAGATGTTTCTAAAGTGATAGATGGGAGCAAGGTTAGAAGGGAAAGAAGTAAAGTCAGGAAAACAGCTGCTGATAGTTTGGATACTCTGACTGGATTGTATTTTGATGGCAGGAAGGACCAGAGAAGAATTAATGAGAAGAGAGGAGTGAAGAATTATGGTCGCGTCGTAACAGAAGAGCATGTGACTTTAGTCCAAGAGCCAAATTCCAAGTATATAAGACACGTCACTGTATCACTATAAAAAATGAGATCTTGAGGTTCTGTGCTAGAAAGGAAATAAGTATGGATGATCTTTTAGCAGTTGGATGTGATGGTACAAATGTGAATACAGGAAACAAAGGATGAGTTATTGTTTTACTCAAAAAAGAACTTTCTAGACCCTTCCAGTGGTTTATTTGTTTGCTGCATATAAATGAACCCCCACTGCGCCATCTCTTTCAGAAAATTAATGGATTCACAACTGGTCCAAAAGATTTTTCTGGGGAAATAGGAAAAGCTCTACGAACTTGCAAAAAACAACCTCTTGTGCAATTCGATCCAATAAATGTTCCTTCTTCTTGTCAGCTTGTTGGGAATGTTGACTTTGAAGACTTAAGTACTGATCAGAGGTATCTCTATAATTGGTGTATAGTGTAACAAATGGACACTGCAGTGATGAATTAGCGAATTGCAAACCAGGCCCATTAAACCATTCTAGGTGGCAAACAACAGCTGCAAGACTGCTAAGGTTATATGTATCGACTGATAAATCCTCAAATAATTTGACAACTCTTGTGACCTTTGTGGTGATGGTATATACTCCAGTGCAAATATATGGATTTATCTTTTCAACTATCAAGTCAAGAGCATTGATGAAAACATTTCACACTAAGAAAGAATATAAGTTGTAAAAGTAATTAGTATTACGATATTGGGCTATATGTAAATGTAAAAGTTTAACATTGTTACATATTTTGGGTACTAATGGGTACTTGGGTAGTTTATTTTATGTATTTCGGTAGCACAACTTTATGGTTGTATTCAAATATCTATTTTTTTGCACTTGTTTACTTAGGAAACAGGGTATTCTGTTTCAGTTCAGGAAAATAAATAATAAGTTATAATTTTCGGTGAGTAAATGCTGATTTTCAATATGAAATCTTCAGTGACCCCCACTAAAAATCAATTCTTTTTTCTGAAATAGTTAGGGTTAATTAACTGTACAATAACACAGCTTTTCCCACTACAGGCATCTTCATTTTTTGAAGAAAAAAAAATTGCCCTATATTTTCACTCCACCTTATTGGTCATATGACAATGATGCAAATATTTTTATGTTTCTTACATGCCAGCGATAATTTGTATGTGCATTTTGAACTTTTCATATCCTTTTTTCGGTGGGGGGGGGGGGAGGGGGCTTTGGGGAGAAACCCCATTTTTTTAAAAAAAGTATTTTTCAGGGGATTTCCCCCCTTTCCCCCTTCATATGTACGCCGAATGTGCATAAATTATATATCGTCTGAATCTGTGATTCATTCTGCGTACAATGGTATATCTTTCATATCTCTAGGGCATTTAGTTTCTGAGATATAGTCATTTCAATGTAACACTGCATTTCACTCAATTCCAAAGCTTGAGACAGTGGTGTACAAGCCTTTCGTTTCAGGGGTACAACTCACGTTACATTGGTCATATGATGATAATGCAAATATTTTTGTGTTCCTTACATGTCATCGATCATTTCCATGTGCATGTCAGCACTGTCATGTACTTTTTTCTTGGGGGGGGGGGGTTGGGCAGTTTTTTTCCTGAAATTTTGGAATTTTGAGAGTTAGCCCCCTCCCCCCACCATATATGTGCTGAATTTGCATAAATTTAATATAGTCTGAATCTCTGGTTCATTCAACGTACAACGGTATATCACTCATCTCTCTAGAGCAATTAGCCTCCGATCTACTCATTTAACTGAAACTCTGCATTTTGCTCAAAATCAGCTCGGGACCAAGGGGGTTACATGTGAAAATGGCCTTGGGACTCAAAAGGTTAAGTCAGGGAAAAACGTACTAAATTAACAGATTCGCTGATTGATCTGCTGCTTCACTGTCTCAGTTGCCACGCAAACTGTCCTCCCACTCCGATGTTCATCACTGACATTTCGTCTTCCATCTTTAAATCTTTCCACCCACTTATACACTCCCCCCTGACTTAACCTTTTATTTTATGGATAATTCTATGGTTTTGGAGTATATAACTTTTACTACTGATCAAGGTAATACAATGATTCTGTCAGCATATGTTTAAATATCAAATTCTTCATCTATGCAAATGAAAATAAAGCACATAGGTCAACTCAAATTAAGACTGTTGCAGGTATCTAGAAGGAAAAAATATTCTCTTATAATTAAATTTGTATTTTGTAAAACCACCACCGACCCCCTTTAAAATAACTAGCAAGAAGGGGGGAAAAAAACTTTTCTTGTACTTAAATATACTGTCACATTCAAAATAATTAATATGTAAATTTTACTACAATCACTAATTCATTGTAAAAACACTGGATATGTTATACCTATTGCCTAGATTTTCTATTCTATGCATGAGTGGCTACAATCTCGATCAAAAAAATTCTTCCACCGTGGTATCCATGCACTTCCGAAACGGTGGAATACTTGCATTGAACGTCAAGGGGACTACGTTGAAAAATAAGTGGTACGATTTCCTTTTCATTGTTACATTCTAGCATTTATTGCACTTTTAAGGTTTTCATTTGATCCTCCCTCGTAATAAGAAAAATATGTGCACACAATATACTAAATTATACCTTCATATACAGAAAAATTATAACAAAATGAACATGCTCTCACAACCACTCACATAAATCCTTCTACATTATATTATATACTATGTCTCCATTGACAAGTTTTTTCTCTGTAAAGAATAGGTGGCTTGAACACCCATTGTTGCTTGTCATTTTACAATGGTTACTTTAAAATAGTTGTGACCATGTGAATGTGCTAAGGGGATGACGACACCAAAGTATATGACTGACCGCTGTAAGTGAAATCCTGATGGGAAGGCAGTTTCTGTGAAATTTATCTTTGTTCAACTTTGAAAGGTTTTGTTACAAGTTGTAGCAGCTATTGCACCAAAAACACCACACACCACGTGAAATACTGAACTGAAACCCACAACATACTTTCACTCATGTTACTACTTGAGCTACGAACGTCTTCCCTTTCTATGAGTTTTCACGGATGTTGAAATGTAAAGTGATTAAATTCTGCAAAAGCAGCTGGAGGTCAGCTTTGTTATAAAGTTGTTATAAAGTCCCATTATTCAAATTCTCAGCTTCTCACATGAATATGAATGCCTACTATGGAAGAACACATTTTTTAAAAAAAAGACTGCACCTGAACAAACAAATGGAGATGTGGTAGGCCAGTCAGTAGGACATATAGGCATGGGAGATAAGGGTCAATATCTAGGTGGCAAATGTTTTTTTTAACTATGTCCCTGTATGTCCCTGCATAAAACTGTTCTCGAGTTTGCCAGCCTCTAATCCCTGGTTGGGGAGTAAAGGAGGGTACAGCAGTTTAATGTATTTTAACCTTTTAATGAACTGCCGATTTCCTTTCCTCCCTTGATAAAGAGCCAATGCTGGTTTAAAAATTTGAACTAAGAATACAGGAACATGTTGTGACTTCATTAATTGTATGTATGGTGCTAAAGTGAATCTTGCCTTGGCTGAGTAAAGAATTTCAGTTACATGTAAGCAAGTAAAAAATTAACAACCCATCTTCATTTCTTAATAATGCGACGCAAAGTGTGGCAATGAAGTACTTTACTTAATTAAGAGCAAAAACTCTTGGAGACATTAGCAAGAATACTAGAAAACAACAGAATTGTGAATAAAAATCTGTGTCACTATAGACATAAATGGAAAGTCAATATGATTATGACCAACATAGACATACAAAAATGACAAAAAAAGAAGAAATATATGTAAGGATAATATGTTGCAATTAGTTACCATTTTCATATCTCCTTTCTCTTTTTCTCCCCAAATACTTTCTTCGCAGGCAAAATGTAGCTGGTATTGCAGGGTTCCTGCGATGAGTGTACCCAGCATTAAAATTTAACTCAATTGTTGGGGCAGTGGCTATTTCATCATCACTTGATTCAGGAATTCTGAAAATGTATTCATACACACTTAAGATTAATCATCATAATCAAAAGAATGTGTGCATACAATATAAATACAATTCCAGAAACTTACCCCTTCACATCCATGTTGACCAATACTTGATAGTGGCGTATGCTGCTTATAACGAGTGGGTAATCTCTGACCCTTGATTCATCCACCCACTCCTGAAGTCTCCCTGCAAATTTACCTCAGCATCCATACAGGATTTATGAAAATTTTACCTTATTGTTGGAACCACTATCGATTAATTGTTGTGATTGTGGTTAATCTACATTTAGAATTTCGAATAAAAAAAACATGAAAGTATAATAAACCTATAAAAAAGAACCTGTAACATAGAATATGAAAGGAATGTGCTAGTGAAATAATCCATGCTGTTGCATTGATTGAGTTAGGTTATTTTACGTCGCTTTTCTGCCACTTTTGGTTAATCGCGATCAGTGATATGATGAAATTGATGATGGGACATTTACAAAGAATACCCATGCCCAGACCGGTACTTGAACCCTTGACCTCTGGCATCATAGGGAGCTGTGCTAAAAACTTCACCACGGAGGTCAGCGTAATTCTTGAATTTTTAGTTTAGTTAAAACTTTAATTTATTTAATTATCTTCATCTTCAATATTTAAGCTTTTTCACTTTGACAAATTCTGTTGAAATAGCAGAGATGAAGAAGACAAAAGCAAATGTAAAATGAGAATTAACATGGGATTGGTTTACAAATGTTATTCAGATTTCAGTTTCTCAACTTCCATTTTCAGTACGTAATTTGTGAACCCAGAATTCTCGTTCCTGAGAAATTTCCCTGTCGTAAACAACACAGCTCCTACAATGCAAAGTCCATCAGGGAAGAATGGCAGAAGAGGGCGCCAGCCGAGGGAACGGTAAAGACTCTGGGGTGGAGAGTGCGACCGGTGGACTCTCTCCAGAAGGAGGTTACCCTGAACATGGAATCACCGTGCCTGAGAAGCTGTTTCCTTTCCCTCTTATCAAGGGATTTAAAGGGAGCCATTCAGCAGCAAATGGTTGAAAACACTCACGCGCTCTAAGCAAAGAAATGTATGAATCAAAGATTGGATTGGAAGAATATTGGGAAGAAATTAAAAAAAAAAAAAAAAAAAAACTTTTTTAAAAATTATAGCTGGGTCATCTCCGATTACCTAGATGACCCAGAGTATACGCCACTGATACTTGATGCACTATAGAACCTTTCAAATGAAATTCCTACTTATTTTCATCCCACACGCAAAACAACTAAAATTGTTGAAAGAGCATAGTTCAAAGTATATTAACAAGGTTTTTTTGTTACATGTTTCAGTCTGATTCCATCAGGTAAAGATAACAATGGCGGACCACAAGTTGAACAGAAAAATAATGTTGTTCATTGAGTCCAAGTCACCAACCACACAGTCCAACAAAAGTACCAATGTGCAATTAGGAAATATGTGAAGCAGTTCAACAAGACAGTATATGTGACCACAATAAACATTGACAGAAACTCAGTGTCAGAACACTGGCTCGCATTGCAGAAGTGCATCAACAGTCGATGAAAAAAAAATCTTTCAGTCGAGACCAGAGATGTCCATATGACTTTTGCCTTGGAAGGCCGGGCCTCCAAACTCCATCTCGGCCTCACACAGCCTCAGCCTTGCAAGGCTCTTGGTGGCCGAGGAGGTTCGGTCTGAGACTGGCATGTTGGAGACAACAGTGTGGCATATTTTGCAACAAGATTTACACATGTTCTGATGCATCATACGGTCAAGCCACACACCATAGAAGCAGCTCTCTTTTCTGCACCATCACTTCAAGCATTGCATCATCTAAAAACTAACTAGCTCTCTAGCCTTTTGAACCCAAAGGTTCATGGTTGCACCAACACAGGCCATCCATTTGTCCCTATCCTGAGCAAAATCTATATACTCTTTTCCATCCCTACCAATTTCCTTTAGGTCCATCTCAACATTATCCCTCCATCTTTGTATTGGTCTTCCTACTGGTCTCTTACCATCAGGTTTCCCAATAAGAATCTTGTAAATTCTTCTTTCCTCTCCAAATTGTACCACATGGCCTGCCCACCTAAGTCTTCTTAATTTAATCATTCTAATAATATCTGGACATGAATACAAATTATGTAGTTCTAAATTATGTAACCTTCTCCACTCACTTGTTGCCTCATCTTTTTAGGCCCAAATTTTTTCCTAAGGATCTTATTTTCAAATACTCTCAATTTATGTTCCTCTTTTAATGTAAGGGACCAATTTTCGCATCTATATAATATTACAGGCAAAATTACTGTTTTGTATATTTTAACTTTTAGTTTCTTAGATATTAAACGAGAAGACAAAAGTTTATGAAGAGAAAAGTAACATGCATTTCCTGAATTAAGCCTGCTTTTTATTTCCTCTTTAATATAATTTTCATTTGTTAGTATTACTCCTAAGTATTTGATTTTTGGAAACTGGTTCAAAGGAGTTGTTATAAATAATTAGATTTTGATTATTACCTAACACTTGGTTTCAGCCTGTAAGTGTATATTTAGTTTTATCTTTGCTAACTTCCAAACATTTCTCTTTAGCTGCTTTGAAAAATATTTTAGCAGTCTTCTTATTTGTATCACATCATCCCCCAGTAAGTCTACATCATCTGCATATGCTAACAGCCTGAGTCACACCATTTAATTTTAGTCCTTCGTTAGTTTCTCTTACCTTCCTAACAGCATATTCTAAGGCAAAATTAAAGAGTAATGGAGATAATGCATCTCTTTGACAAATTTACAATTCATGATGGGTTAAAACAGACATTAATATCCACACGAACTTTCTGTTTCACTAGTGCAACTTTTATCATATGAACAAGCTTGAATAAATTATATAATTTCTCTCTTTTGACTGAATCATATGCTTTTTTTAAAATGTATGGTTCGGCGGAGCGGTACAGTGATTCGGTGCTCCAAACGGCATGCTCAGTACTTAAGGCTTAGCGATTGGGCGCCATTGTTTTGATCGCCTGGGAAGTACTCTCGCTGCAGTGAACCCGTTCAGTAGACATGGCAGCAGACGACGTGTAATCCACGATATGCTACAAATTTGAGAATATAGTTTACACAGTCACAACTAGTTCAGAAATTCATAGTCGCCTACAAGCAAATAAGTGGCCCTATAATTATAAATATTATTTAGTTAAAAATAAAACTTTATTCACAAGGTTTTCTATATCAAAAGTAGCCGCAACTTGAAACTAATGTTTATACGCGAGGCATAGCACAGTCAGTATGTACACATCTCAAGGGTTTCAGCAGGCCCGTACCCAGGAATTTTGTGTGTGTGTGTGTGCATGGGTGTGTGTGTGTGTATATATAGAGGGAGGCTATAGTTTAAATGTTTTTATTAAGTGTTATATTTTAATTCTATTAATACTTATATTAGTCTTACATTCATGTTTTATCTTTGTTTTGTTTATGTTGCTATACCCAGGATCTTTTAAAGGAGGAGGAGGTAGATCCAAAAATGTTTAACGAAAAGAAGATCAGATATCCTGTGAAGTTCATTGAATTGGGTTATTTTTTTTTTATTTGCTTTTCTTCCAAGTTTATCTAAACGCAATGATGAGGATGAGCGATGATATGAAATTGATGAGAAGGAACACACAGAACACTTATGACAAAGCTGGGAATCGAACCCAGAACCCCTTTTCATCATAGCATGCTGTGCTAACTACTTATGCCAGGACCACTGAACAAACACGATAATTCTATGTTTAAAAAATTATGTGTTTGTAAATTAAATTATACGTGTTTGTTAGCAATTATTATTGGGGGTGGCTCAAGATAAAATTTTTACTTGGGCAAGGTTGATTTCTTGCACCCTCTACTTTCCACCCTGCCATTCCCTCCCAACTTTCTACCCTCCACTTTACTCCAATTTATGGTTTTATTTTGAAATATTATATGACTTTAGTCATGTGTAACATGATTTTTCAATGTTATTTTCATATTTTTTTATAGGTTATAATAATAATAGTAATAACCAGTGGCTCAACAGCCCTTGAAGGGCCTTGGCCTATCTCCCAACTGCCAGTCTCCCTCTCACAATCCTACCTAGATGTGTGGAGATCTTCAACCAGTAAGGGGGTGACAGGGGGTGAGCACGTCGAACCCCCAGTCATTATAGGAGATTTATATAACCAGGTAACGCTACTCATTCGTAGCTCCCCAATTTCCTTATGGTGGTGGATTACCACCGGTCCCATTCACAGGCCGAAAACCCAGAGACTGAACCCAGGCAGACTCGAACCCATGCCGTGCCACAATGGGAGTCCGACTGTTGGAAATTTTAACATTTCAATATTTCATAGTTTGAGGATGGGCATGGCCCCTTCCATGGGTACAGGCCTGGGTCTCAGGCAGTGCTTAAAGTTGTTTCATTCAATAGCACTAATGCCACAACTGAATGTACATTACTACTACTACTACTACTAGTAGTAGTAATAAATGAATATTAAAATAACAATAATTTGATTTCATTCATTTTACTTCGCTTTATAAACCAATTCGACCAATTGTTGTTGTTATTATTGCATCCAAAGTAAATATATAAACACAAGATGTGTCATGTCTATCAGTCTTGTCTTCTTCAGTTTCGTTCACAATACCAGTACAGTTGTGCTCCTTCGTAAGAAAACTGAATTATCGCAGAATGTTCCTTTTCATTTTAATCTGCTATTCTAACAAAGAAAAGAAAATTATCGGACTCTGGTATATTACACAAGGGGGAAAATTATAAGGCCACAGATGAACCAACTACAGAAAAAGAGGCATTTCATAGCACATAACTGACAGCAATAGGAAAAAAAAATCCTCCTAGAAGCTTATATTCCGCTTTTGGGAAATCCATCGCTCTTCCGAAGCTTTGCAATTAACATCTACCAAAACAAAAATGCGATAACGAAACCTGTCTTGTCACCGTGAAATGTCTGGCACCTACTGACTGCCCGCCGACGGGAGATAAATTTAGTACAGGAACTTTCCCTTTTCCTCTTCATCTCTGGTTTGAAAGAATTCATGTAACAAGAAATTATATAAATGGCAGGAACTAAGATCCGGTACCAAATTGATTTGCCAGAATGCAGTTTTGGTGCTTCCGCCTTACTTCAAGCACTGGTACCATTACACGATAGAGGCGGATCCCTCTTTAAAACTAACTCCAGTACCGATTAGCTTATCTGTGCATAAAGTGGGCTTAAAACATCTCAAAAAACTGTTAAAAAATGTAAAAGGGTCTTAAATATATGGTCTTCCATTGCAAAAGTTTGACAACAGCGAAGCCAAGCTTGCTGTCCAGGACAACGGCAATGTTACTAATTTGTCTGGAGAAGATGAAAATCAGCCGTGGAATGCAATCACTGAGCTGAAGCGTTCAAAGAAATTCCTGTTTTCCAGTGATCGCACGCAAGTGAGCCGCTCCGCATTGGCTCAGTCCTCTGAACGTAGCCAATGAATAGCTGATGGACATTTTGATTATATTCCCACTTTTTCTCAAGTGTCTGTCTAATATGAAAAATTTGATCTGTTACATTTAAATCCACATTGATAATCAACTATAATTTCATTAGCATGTGGGGTTAGTCGTGCTAAAAGAATGTTAGAAAATATTTTATATGTTGTTGTGAGTAGAGAAATTCCACGGAAATTATTGCAGTTCATTTTATCACCTTTTTTAAACACAGGAACAATTATGGATTATTTCCACTGTTGAGGGATTTCTTCTTTATTTCATATTAAACAAATTAATTTATGAATTTGACATATTAACGAATTCCCACCATATTTAATTAACTCAGCTGGTATTTAATCAATGCCAGGTGCTTTGTTATTCTTTAGCCTTTTAATAGCATCTTTAACTTCAGTCAAGTTAGGTTCTGGAACTAAAGGTTCTGCTGTGTGGACTTCATTTACTTCTGATTTATCTCCTACATGAACATTTAAAAGGTCATTAAAGTAGTTTTTCCATCTATTTAAAATATCGCTTGGGTCAGCCAAAAAATTGCAGTTTTTATCTATTATCAAGTTTACTTTAGGTTGCCACCCCTTTCTAAATTCATTTACACCTTTATGTAAATCTCTGATATTTTTATTTTTGCTGTTTGTTTCAATTTCGTTAATTTTACTTTTCAAGTAATCTTTACTTCTAAAAATGTGGTTAACTTCTCACTTTATTCTATTATAATTACTTAAATTTGTATCATCCGAGTTATTTAACCAATAAGTCTTGCCTGATTTCTTATTTCTATTAGATTATGACATTCATTATCAAACCATGGCTTACTTTTTCTTGGTTTATGGTATCCTATACTTTCTTTAGCTGCTGATTCTATTGCATTACGTATGTGCTCCCAATTCTTATTTACGTCTGTTTCATTTATATTTTCATCATCATTTAAATCCTGCAAAACATCAAATCTATTTGACAGTTTAATTTGGTAATCTTTCTTAATTCTAATATCAGCAAATTTTCCTGTATTAAATTTTAGAGCTTTTAGATTTTGTTGCTTATGGTTTATCACCGAGAGTCTCTCTCTTAATTTAGCAATGGTCACTGGCACAGTCAGTGCCTCTATGTGAACGAATGTCAATTATATTAGTATGCCTTCTTTTATCAATGAGAATATGATCTATCTGATTATGATTATCTGCATTGCATCATCTACAATCACTATCCAGATTTCCTCAATACTAAACTGCTGGACAAACTGCTTATGGTTTATCACCGAGAGTCTCTCTCTTAATTTAGCAATGGTCACTGGCACAGTCAGTGCCTCTATGTGAACGAATGTCAATTATATTAGTATGCCTTCTTTTATCAATGAGAATATGATCTATCTGATTATGATTATCTGCATTGCATCATCTACAATCACTATCCAGATTTCCTCAATACTAAACTGCTGGACAAAAAAAAACCGGACACTTGCATTTTTTGTGATAACACATAAATTCTGATTCGAAGGCTAACTAAATGTTGCAGAAATTATTGGAAATAAGAAAACCTGAATATATTCAACAGAAAGCAAATTAAAATTTATTGTTAAATTAAATTAGAACATAAACGAAAGTTACAGAAAACTACCAAAAAAAAATTAGAAAAAAAAATCCTAGCAATATTTTTTATGATATTGTTAACTGGTACTGGTGGGGACTTCTTTGCTGATTATGAACACTTCCACTGGTTCCAGCAGGAGCCACTAGAGGTTACTGTAGAACTTAAACTTTTATTTTCTTCAGCAGTAGCCAACCATGTTTCACACACTGCTTGTACAGAATTTTCCTATTCAACTACTTAACACCTGGATATGATTGCAAAACACAGCACTTCTAACACAGGCCAATATTGACTGTCTTTGTGCACTTTCCTTGCAAGAATATATGTATGTTCTGCAACTTTGGTAATATTACTTATGTAGGGTGGCTACAAACAAGCAAAAATGAAATTCCCTTCCTTTTTCAGGTTTTCCAGAACAAATGTTCCATTTATCCTAATATTAAGTCCACATTTTTTGTAAATGAAAATAATCAACTCATACAGCTTCCAGGTATTGAATGTATCAAGTACTTGTATTAGTTTATAAGAAACTGACTTTATTTAGCCATGATTCATATTCAAATTGAAAAATGATTACAATTCACAAGATATGGAGGGATTTTTTGTTATCCAGGCAGTTTGAAATACAACATTTTTTTGTTTTAAAGTTACAAAAATTAGTTGTTTTAAATAAGTGTCACGAATGAGAAAAAAAACAAATTGTGTAATTTCTCATTCTTCCTGGTTTATCTTGTTATTAAATGTTGCTATTGTGACTGAGGTTAGGAGATTTCTAATTTCCTCTGCTTGCAAGAACCACAACTTCAGACTCATTCTTCTGTGAATGAATAATTGTATCCTACTTCTCTTTTCTCTGAAAAGCAAACAACTTAACCCTTGCACACAAGAGAGAGATTATGGCATCAAAATCCTTATACCTGCTTCTCGGGATTATCAAACAATGGAATGATACAAAACAAAGTGTCATATTACCTTACATTATGGGACGTACCCTTCAGTACAAAACATTCACAGTATATCCAAGTACAGGCAAACCCCGATTTTACATTTTTCAGGGGCCTGTAAATAAAAAACGTAAAATGTGGGAAATGTAAAAAGCAGGATAGCATAAGGGAGGGGTGGAACTGAAGTGTCAGTAAGAAAGGACTACACAATCGACTTTTTAGGGGGTATATTGTGTCAAAAATTATTTAAAAATGGGAAAGAAGTATGGTAATAAATTTCTAAGGAAAAAAGCAAGACATGCTGTGAAAGTCAATGACGGATTAATGGGACCCACTCTCGAGGGTAGGAAGGGTCATATGAACCTCTGAAGCAATCGGCTTTGTCCAGTTGTCGTGGTGAGGGGAAATTCTCGTGGTATTCTGCGTTGCCACATTTATCATCTCAAGTCTTTTACCTTCAACAAGGCCAAGCACAGCGACCACAGTGCAGTAAGCGAATGGGTCTCTGATTCCCTGCCTCTCCCTGAAATGTGAGCAAAGGGGTCAAATGACAGGAAGAGGTGTTGTGTACGAGTGGACAAAAATCAGGCATGTAGCAATCGGTAGCAGCACTGCTTTTCCCCCCTTGAACTGGAGGCTGAAAGTCTGGGTTTCCTCAAGTCCGTTCTTTGGCCGGGAGGACTTTAGGAAGAAAGTAGAAGAATGGAGAAGACAGAAGACAGCAGAGAAAGCCAAATACCAGACAATACCTGATAAAGTGCTTGGAACATACAAATGTTCAAGTACTTTAAGAAAAGCTGTATCCAAAGTAAATCGAATTGTGTACTTCCATGTAGCCCACACAAGAAAATAGCTGTTGTTCGCCAGTTCAAAAAAACTTTTCACACCCTTACTGATTTATTTGAAAAGGGGAAACCATCCACATCAAGATCAATTTCGTCCGACATTACAGAAACAGTTGTTAATTTCTTTGAGAGTGATGACATTGGCTGGCAGGCACCCGGAAAATGAGATTTCATCTCAGTTAAAGATGGTCAAACTGGTGAAAGAATACATAAGCAGAAACGATACCTGATCATGAAAACTGATGAAGCTTATTCTCTTTTTAAAGAGAAGTTCAGTGTTCCTCTATCAAGATCAAAATTCTTTGAACTGAGGCCAAAGCATGTAATACCTTACAGCAAAACTCCCCATAATGTGTGCATGTATTTGCAGCATCCTGACTTTTTAGTTTTAGTGGTCGTCATTTCTGAATTTGCTAACACAGCAACACCACTAACTAACTCATAGATCATTGTTCCAATGTTGATAACGAGTTCTGCATGACGAACCAATGTGATTTATGTATATTGTGATGTTACTGTTCTGATAGTGTTTAGATGAAAATGATTAAATGGAAGAAATGGATGAAGAAACAAGGGGTTATGCAAGTTCTTGAATATTCATCTCCTCTTGCAGATGTTGTGTGAAAACTGAATGACTCCCTAGTACCTTTCAAAAGACACACTTTTGTAAAAGCTGAACAGTCAATGTATTTTGAGCAACTCAAGTCCAGCTCAAAAGAAGGTGAGGCAGTTATGCAGATGGACTATGCTGAAAACTACAGCCTAGTCCATCAAGACAAGGTGCAGAGTGCCAGTAGCGTACGCAGGATTCCATCAGGGGGGGGGGGGGTTATTTTGAAAACTTTCTACAAATTCACATTACCATTGTTTTATTTAATTAATTAATAATAATAATTAATTAATAATACTTACAATTAATTAATTAGTTTAATTACCACTAATAATACTACTAATGCATCTGCTGTTACTACTTACATCACTACTATTATCTATGCTATTATTAAGTAGTAGAGTTATGAAAGCAATAGAACAAAATTACATTTTTTTTGTTTCTTTGTTACTAAATAATTGTCTAGTCAACTGTTATTTGTATATGATAGGTGAGACATTCTAAGTGTGAAGAAAATTCATAAAAGCAAGCAAATATATTAAATTTATTGAAATAATCAAAATATGAAACTCATTCAAGGGTCCGCGGTGGTCTAGTCTCGATCTCGTGGGAGATCCGGGTTCGATTCCAGGAATTGGTTGGAACTTATCCAGCCTTGTCTCCGCACCCAGCCTCATATCAATAAGTACCTGAGAGCAACCCTGGGGGATAAAGGCTGCCAGAGCATGGTGCCGATCACATCCCCTGCAAAATGGCCAAGATCGAGAATGTGTGGGCCCCAGCACACCACTACATGTGTATTTAGCATGGAACGGTGCTAAATACACGGGGAAATATAGACATTCCAACATATTTATCACTTCTAGGTGATTCACAAAGCACTTCTTCAACATTATTTAATGATGTGGATGTAGACTCAGCATCACTTGAGAGTTCACAAGGGGATGTGAATGTTTGCAATAACGTCGGCACACTGCGACGAAGGAAGGAATTTTCACAAATCTCGCGAGAGACTGCGTGACGTTTTGCAAAAGAATTGCAAAATTGAACTTTTTGGCCACTTAGATTGTGTTTGGAATGTTGTTTTTCTCCATGCTGCATTGGAATAATAATTCAAATTATTATTATTACTCTCGCAGATCTTTGACTGTGATAAATTAGCCATTTTTAATTTTTCTACAATATTTTCCATATTATTTCAAAAGCTCAAGGGGGGGGGTTCAAACCCGGTAACCCCCCCCCCCCCTTGCGTACGCCACTGCAAAGTGCACACTGGCATCATTCACAGGTGACCCTATTTACATGTTGTATATGGTATGGACATGGAGTAGCATCATATGTTGTTATCAGTGATGATTTATCTCAATTTAAAGAGTCAGCATGGTTATTTTTGAGTAGCATTGTTTCAGACTTACAGACAAATTATGTGAAAGTGGATCACATCCATATTTAATACTACTTTCATCTAGTCAAAACACCTATAACTCATTTATTTCATCCTTTTTAACATTGCTACTTACTTATTCTGCATTGTGGAACATTCTATAAGGTGTAATTATGAATTTCTCATGAAAATAATTTCAATTTTTCATATTACGAGTAATTATTGTTGTTCCTTTTTTTTTCGCTTGCGTGAGACACAATATGGCGCGAGCGTTCCGAGTCGTGCTTGTGTTTTGTCGATTTGGAGTGGTATTAAGTGTTTCCAACCTTCTAAACAAAAAAAAAAAAATACCTACTTCAGTGTTATTAATTTTCTATTTTTTCCCAGGTTTGAAATTATGCTAATACCTAAAATTTGGGGTCGTATAACCATTGACGGATAGCCCCATGAATCATTCACAGTAAGGTTAGGTTATGCAAGCACAGTTAAAATTTGGGGTCGTAGAACAATGCAATCAAGAAAGTGAGGGGCATTACCCCCACACCCCCTATACGCCTACATGGCGTGGTGCTAAGCACAGGGGAGCACTTTACCTTTTTTTTCAAAAAATGTCCCTGCAGAAGACATTCTGTGGCTCACCCAGCCTCTCATCAAAGTGTACCTGGGGGTTACGGTGGCTGAGATCGTGAATGTATGAAGCTTTATCCTCCACAGAATGGCATGGTGTAATGTACAGTCACCAGCAATAAAAATGGGATATATAGATCTTCAAATTCTCCCTTCCCTGCAAGGCGTTGTGTGGGTTGCCTAAATCTATGGGTCTGGTAGAAGTTCCCATTGAAAATTATCTATTAAAATCAGTATATCGCCATAGAGTTGGGCAACACACACAACGTCTTGCAGGGAAGTGAGTATTTCAGGATCTATATATCCCATTTATATTGCCGGTGACTGTACACGAAAAACTTTACCTTTACAATATTCCGTGTGTTAAAAAAAACAATAGGGGCAAAAACACTACAACACAGAATATATGGCATTGTATTTCTAAAGTGTTTTGTCATTCAATAAACACAATTCAGAATCATCATAGTAGGATCTAGATCACTAGCACATTATTTCAAACTTTTCTAGTTCGAGTCAGAATTTTTTCTCTAAAAATTTCTTTACAGTTGAAGATTGTGTTGCATAAAACAATGTTTTTTGTAGGATGATGCTTGGATAAGAAGAGTACAACATTTTTGATAAAGCACATCAAGCAGATCTCGTATATTACATTCCTGAACTGTCACAGATTGTAGCAAACGAGAAAAAAAAAATATTTACAGTTCTGGAAAGTAATATTTGACTTGCTATCCTAAAGAAATATAAATGATGCAAAGTAATGGTTTATCTCAGATGTTGTACTCATACATAAATGTCACATTTTCAGAAATGATACATTGTTCATAAAAATAAGCTACAATAAGAAAAGACTGCACAAGAAGCTAAAAAAGGAATCTATACTAATTCCATTACTGTACTGTACTTTCCTCTTTGATCTTTTCTCACATTTAGCAATTATCCTAGCCTACCAACGTTATACATTTGTCCTATCATGAGTTCAGATAAGAATTCTGTTTTATAATATTTTCCTATTTTCCAATGTATCTTTCTTTTACTTCCTCAACAAACACAAAATCTAAAATGTGAAAAACATGTCTCTGAACATTTATGAATATGAATAGATTAAATGAGATATGGATTAATAAAAGTTGCAATTTTTCACGTCTAAGGAGCAAAATTCCCAGAATTCAAGGAATTTCCGGTGAGTAGCCACCCTGTATCTTGCAGATGACTTGTCTGTCACAACAGTGGAATGGAACACCTTTGCACCAGACATGGAAAAGGTCCAGTAGATGCCATAGAAGGTCAAATCAAAAGGACCGATTGGATGTCGGTCAAGGCCAGAGCCAGACAAATTAATTCTGCGCAAGAATTTTATGACCATGCTGTCAATTTGTCTAAAACTGCCGATGTGGTTTTGGTATCCCAAGCTGATGTTGAAGAAACGGCTTGCCTACTCCTGAACAAACGTTGGGTGTTTGTCAGTGATATCCTTGGAATAAGGAACTTCCATCACTTTGAGAAATTGGATGAAAATCATATTTTAGTTGCTCTGACAGCAACTTCCAACTTGAAACAATACAGGTTTCTTCGAGATCAACTCAGCAACCAACCATACAAACATTACCTCAAAGGTGTTTGAGGTATAGTGAAGTCTACACTGATGATGATGATAGTAGCACATTATCTACCATACAAAAGTGTTCTTCTGACGTTCCTGGGCCATCAGTTGCAAAACCTATATCGGGTGGTATTTCTAAAATTGTATGGAAGTGACGGTAAAATATTTAAGATTGATGACCATGATGAAAAGTATGTAAGCTATGAACAAATAAGACAAAATTCTACCTCCTGCAAATATGAAGATTATAGGAAACAGGGTTCTGTACGAATTTCCATATCCAGTTGGTGTGTATGAAAAGTAACTTTTTGATACAATAACAAAGAGTATCCCGATCTTGCAGCAAGTAACTTTTATTAACTTGTATCTTATTTTATACATTTTTTTTTCTTCATAATTTCCAAATCGATTGCATGACATTTCCTATTGATCTCAAGTTGACATCCTGAACAGTTATAACATATTGTATGCTATATAATGTTGTCTTTTCTTTATACCAATGATTTGATATGTAGTCTTCAAAGTCTTGTATTATGTTTTGTTACTAACATACCACTAATTTTCATTAAGATATGTACGTTTACAGACTGCCTATAGTTTTATCTATTATGTAACTCATTCTGTTATAAACATAAAATGATTTATTTTATGATATACTGTCTCAGTATTAGTTGAGTTACCGATCTGACATTACTTGTAAACTCAGTTACAAAAACTTGTAATCTCCGTTATCTATCAAATAAATCAATTTAATTTTTCTCCTACAAATTAGTTGTTGCAATTTACAGTTTCATTTTTTAATAACTAGAAAAATTGAAAAGCAATAACTTTCTAGTATAAATGTTGACATGTGTATTTACTGACTCAGACAAACAAAATGGATAAAACAAGATTAATTTGAATTATATATCACTTTGCCTTAGTAAAAGTGTAACCTCAGTTACAAATGGATTGGCTGATATGCATCCTTTAATTTTCTTTCTCAAATTTAATAGTCTAAGTCTTTTCACTCGATGCCTAACTTTTACTATTAACAAACTCTTTATTTTGTTAATATTTTCTTAAAAAAGAATAAAGAGTTTGTTAATAGAAAAAAAAAATAAAAAAAATTCTTAAGAAATAATGAAAAGATGGAAAACCAACTTAAAAAATTATTAAGTGAAAATGAAAGAAGAAATGTACCAAATGAAGAGGAGGAGGAGAGAAGACCTGAAGAACCAGATATCCTAGATGTAGAACAAGAAGTAATTACAAAGTTTCAAGTAACTAGGTGTTACAATCAATAGTAATGGATTGATTGATTGATTTGGTGTTTTAAGTCCACTTTATCCACAGTAAGGTTAATCGGGACTCGACCTACAGTTTAAAGTGGAATCCGAACCACTTGTGCCTCCACCGGGTATCGAACTCAATAGTAATGGAAAAATAGATGAAGAATTAAACACTTGAATAAAGAATACAAACAGATTATATTATGCCATAAACAAAGGATTTTTAGGGGAAAAGGAAATAAGCCAAAAAACAAAAATGATTGTGTACAAATCAATTTATGTACCAACATTGACATATGGAAGTGAATCCTGGATAATTAATGAAAAACTAAAACAAAACTTACAAACAGTAGAAATGAAATATTTGAGGAGAACAGTGGGGAAGACCAGAAGGGACAAAATCAGAAATCAAACAATCAGAATAACATTAAACACAAAACCAATATATCAGGATGTTGAGCAAGCACACCTCAGATGGTTTGGACACCTCAGCAGAATGCCTGAACATCGAATACCTAAACAGGTATGGGAGGCAAGAAAGGGAGGATTGGATGCAAAGAGACCAAAAGGAAGACCACGTAGGACATGGAATGAGGGAATGAAGGATATCCTGAGCAGGAGGAACATCTCGTGGAATGAAGGAAGGAAGTTAGCAGAAGATCGTGAAAGATTGCGAGCTCTCTGTTAAACCTCAGCACCAACTGGTAGAAGAGGATCAGATTAAGTAAGTACAAACTCTTTAATCAAAAGGAATGGTATTTTGTCATGTTTGATTTAATTTCACAAACAGTATGAGCAAAACATGAAATAATGATTTTCCAATAATTTCCATTCTCCAAAAGATGATTAATGTTATGCAACCAGAACAAGCAAGTATGCCTACCCGATAATTTTCCTGTGGGTTACTTGAAACAACAAATAAGATTATTCTTACCTCAAAGAAGAATTAATCTATCCTCAGACTCCAAAGAGATACCTGAGATTTATAGAGCAGCATCATTAGAAGGGATCCAGAAGATCTGCCCTTCACGAGGAGAGTTGAACACAACTTTCAACTGCACCGCCCTCACACAATAGGAAATTCAAATAAATCCCACGCATTTGCATACATATTCATGACGTGGTGCAATGTGCACAAATTACTTGGAAAGGAACAATTTCACTAAATAAATATAAAGCTCATTGAATAAAATGATTGCGTGCAATTGAATAACTTCTACATGATCGAGACATTTACATTCACACGACATTCAGGTACATTTTTAAATTACCCATATGCAATGCAGACCCACAAGTAGTCTGCTGTTGGATTTACGTCTCATGTTCTTTCAAATCGAACATGGTGTATTTTTCTATGTATTTTGGTTACCGAGATACGAGGCTTTCAAAATACTTGTGCAAGGAAAATATGGAAAATACAGGGTGGCCACTATAGGACCATGATAAAATTCAAGTATAATTCCCAGTTTTCAACGTGGACTTTCCAAAAATTCAAGGGTACAAGTAGAAGTTTTCTCTATTTCAACCTTAGGTATTACTGCCTCTCACCACCCATACACACAAATATATTACAACAATAACAATGTAAAGGGTCTGTGCGATTCTAATGTATCTAAAAATTCTAATTCAATCAAATCAAACGATATATATATAATATTTAATTTAAGGTGCGGAGTTTACATTTGCCACTTCACATACTTAGACTCGAAACACATATACAAACACATGTTACAAATGTTACTAATCTACAAAAATACGTTAATTGTATACGAATTTCAAACTTAATTTACCTAAGCAACTTCAAGATATCTTACATTGCAATAATCTTCAGTCGGTAAATTTCTTATATCCGCAAGACGTCTGAAATTTGCCAGTTCATTTAATTTGAATACTCGTACTTATGTATTTCTGCATTGAGAAACATTGTAGAAAGTGGTATTTCGCTTATTTCTTGGAAATAAGCTCTATTTGCGACATATCGAGTAAGTTTTTCGTTTATTTTTGCCTTCGGTAACACGCAAAATGGCGGTTGCTGTTTAACTACCGTACTCGGCATGCAGTGTTTCCACCCCACTGTACCCCAAAATGGTAAAAATTTACTATCCTTCGGACACCTATAACTTCTTCGTTTCGTCAATTTTTTTAAATTCGTACTTACCTATCTGCTTCACAGAACATTCCTTAAGGTGTATTGATGATTTTTCCATCAAAGTAATTGCAATTTTTCACATTACGAGTACTTCTTTCTCGTAGTCTTTTCACTTGCCTGAGACAGAATATGGCACATACACCTTCCCACATAATCAAGCGTTGTGCTTGTGTTTTGTCGATTCTCATTCGTTATGCAGTGTTTCAACCTTCGGAACCCAAGAAATATCAATGAACAAAGCTCATCTGATCCAATTTTTTTTTAACTTTTTTGCATTGTTTTACGAAGAAAATTGTAATGTTTTGTGAATGGTTTTTGGGGCTATCTGTCCCGGAATCGGTGGGAAATTTAAACTAAAAAATTGCTTTTGTTTGAAATTTTTGAGTCCAAATTTCCCACCGATTCAGAGCTCCGCCCCTGGGGTAATTGACCTACCACCTCCAACCGCTGACGTGGACCCACCTTCGCTATGCTCCAGCTCCTCGGTATTCTCTATAGAGTCCCTGTTAAAGGCATGTTAGAAATTGACCGGAGTCACCTGCCCCCAAACTTTTAAATTTGAAGAAATCAGTTTCCAGGTTACAGAAAACTTACCTGAATTTCACCACGCATTCACGACACATCATATTAGGCATATACCATCAGCTCATTCCTTCTAATGAGTAGCTTACATTCACTGCCACATTTTCGACATTCCTTTCCTTTCTTCACGATCCCATGTTCAATTAAATTTAAAAATCCACTGGATCTTCCACACCCGGTACGAATTTCACCACGCATCCACGACAAGTCATGTTTCTAACTTTCGTTGAAAACACAGACAGTTCGAAACACTGGATACCCAATGAACATGAATTAAACACAATCACGACGCATGATGATGTACGAAGGTGTACGCGCCAAAGGCTATTGTCCATCGGAGAATTAATTTTCAACAATGAACATGAATTTCCCCTATCACACATTCCCACATCACACAAAACACCTTCCAGATGTTAGACAATACTACAGGAACTTATTACGGTAAGTAGTTTCCTCTGTACAAATGAAGAAACCTGTCCGAACAATAGTAAACTAGTACCTCAAAAATACCTACGTAGCCCCACAAACTATTGACACATAGCCCCATGAATCATTTCCGGTAAGGTTAGGTTGGGTGGCATGAGTTTACAATACCGGACCACTCTCCAATTTCTATAAATTTCGCCTACTTACTAATTTCGGTGTCCTGATGACGTATCTGTAATTCATATTTGGCGGTCACTTGTTAAAATTGTACATTTACGTGTAGAACTTGTAAAATAACCTTGCGATTTACCATGGTCATTGTCCATACACAGCAATTCGGAACCATCTTTCTTTCGCAATTAGTTAATGGTCTTCCATTACGCACAACAATCTTGATACCTTGAATATTGACGTCAGACGATGAATGCCTACGAGGTTAGGTTAGGCCTGTTAGGTTAGGTTCCATTAGCATAAATACAAAGAAAAATTAATATTTTGGCTAAGAGAACTATACCTTGTCTTGCCGTGATGTCAGAACACAGAAAGTGTTGTGCGATAAGTGACACCCATTCGGGGAAAATGGCGTGTTCCATGGAGCTACTGTTCTTATGGTAGGGTTAAGTTACGTTTAAGAAAACATAGTTTATTTCAATTTTTTCTCGATTTCTATACTCGACTGCCAATTATTACATTCAGATTCGTGATTAGGAGTTCACAATTAGAGAGTAGGCAAAATTTCATAGAAATTGGAGGGTTCTGGTTGGGTCATGTTTAGGTTAGAATAGTTAAAAATTGGTTTAGAAAAAAAAATGCATAGCCACACACACCATTCTTGCATAGCCCCACGAACCATTGACACATAGCCCCACAAACCATTGACACATAGCCCCACAAATCATTTGCAGAAACGTACCTTCTTTAGTTACAAAAAAACGTGTTTGGAAACACTTACCGTGATTACGTCATCACATACAGACAACATCCAGCTAAAAGGAAATGGATGCAACAGCTTTCGTGCAACGGTCACACATTTGGTAAAATTCAAGTTTCCCCGAAACACATTTCTTCAATTTTACAGGAGAAAGTACTTACCGAAAAGAGTTTCTGTATATTCTATAAAGGTCTGGGAAGTGTTTCTTTGCCTCGCTGAAAGAATTTTCACGGAAAATCATCTATTTTTGAACATTAATGTCTCTCCGATGCACGAAACCTGTTCCATTGATGTCCTTCTACTACGTGAACCAAATTTTGCATCCGCTTGATGACGTAACAACCAGTCAGTGTTTCCAAACACACGGTATTCCTACTGTGTAACAGTAGTATAACGTAAATGAACGTATGTAACTGTGCATCATTTGTGAATACGAACTTGTGAGAAGATGACGTGTACAGGATACGTGGTGAAATTGCACGGTGTCCAACATCCAGTTGAATTTTTCATTCAACATGGAATTATCAAGGAACTACAAAGTAATTGCAATTCTTCACTATTTTCGTTTGAAATTTCCCACCGTTTCCGGGCTCCACCCCCGGGGTAATTGACCTACCGCCCTTAAGCGCTAACGCCCGCCTTCACTCCGCTACGTCTCCCCGGCTTTTTCTATAGACTCCCTTTTAAAGGCACTTTCGAAATTGGCCGAAGTCACCTGCCCCTGTCCCCACAATAGTAAACTCGAGTTGAAATTTCCCACCGATTCCGGTCTCCGCCCCTGGGGTAATCGACCTACCGCCCCCAACTGCTAACGTGGCCCCGCCTCCACTCCGGCTCCCCCGTTTTTTCTATAGACTCCCTGTTAAAGGCATGTTTGAAATTGGCCCGAGTCACCTGCCCCCCTGTCCCCACAATAGTAAACTAGTACCGTAGGTATTTTTCGATGAAGGTTGCAACACTGCATAACCACTGATCATCGACAACGCTAGTCAAGATTTCTCCGCCATATTGCGTGTAACGCAAGCGAAAACGAACAAACAATAATTACTCGATATGTCGAAAATTGAGATTATTTGCGTGAAAAAAACGAAATGGCACCTTCAAGAATCCTTAGGAATGCAGAATACGTAAGTACCAATGTGAAAAAGAAGAAAATAAAGAAATTCCAGCCGTTTCGGGGATACTTAACATTTAATGAAATTGATTAGGAGACCCAAATTAGTAAGTAACCGAAAATTCAAACAAATTGGAGAAATTCCCTGTATTGTTAAATTATACCAATGAAATTTATACCGGAATTTGAATTAATAACGTTGTAATTTTTCACGTCTAAGGAGAAAAATTCACGTATAATTCATGCATAATTCCCGGAATTCCGGGTGAGTAGCCACCCTGAAAATAGACTTCAGCCTCCCCCTCTCTCAAATTGACAATTCCAAAGATATTGGGCATAACTTCATTGCATGTTAAAGAAACCTGTACCAAAAACAGGCAAACCAGAACAAAAGTTGCCTGTTTTGGAGCTAGGTATAAGAGCGAACATAAGACAACTAACTGGTCACATAATTTGTTTGCAGCAACTTACGTTAGGCCAAGTGATTCCACGGAGCTCGACTCGAAAGTGCCTAATATCGAATCGTTTTTCTTTATGACACCCATACTGAAGCCTATGACAGATAAACTTTCTTAGTTTGCGATCAATTTACAAATATACAATGCAGTTCTTCTACAAAACCTTCCTTGTGTTTTACTTTCACCAGCAGATTAATCTCGGATTCAGTGTTGCCACAATCTGAAAGCTTAAATAAACAATACCCTCGGACTCCCACTCCTATAAGGGCGAATGGCCAAAGACCTCCGGCCCCAAACGGTAGCCAGATGTGGGTCAACCCAAATTCCACAATTCCTCTCAGAACAAAGTATACGACAAAATAAAATAAAAATAATAAGTTTTCATTGTCAAAACTGTAATCTGTTATAGTGTTTAATATAATTAATGTTTAGTCTGTCTTAAAATTTCCCTGCAAATTCGCTATTTTTCATCGAATTTCCCTTATCCCTTTGCACTTAAAATTAGCTCCAAATTTCCCTATGGATATATACCATAGACATACTACAAGATGTTACAGCTGCGGGTTAAAAATGGTTGACAGTATGGCGGAACTGGAAGGTCGTTTCCTCGCGACCACCGACGGCAGCACCATCGAGGAAAGAACAGAAGACGAACGCTATGCGCAAGCACTCGCAGATTGCTCGAAACGACAAAACACTATCGTGTGCCGTACCATTCGCTCTCCGAATGGTTCTTACTGCGTTCAGGCGATTTGCGCGTATAATAAATTATACGTGCAAATTGACTAAACGTAGAAGTGGCGGAAATTAATTGTATGCAATGCTTTCGTTTAATCACAAACTTTTCGCATGAAAATTGATTTCTATCACAAAAGTATACGAAAATTATATGGAAAACGTTCTATTACCAAAAATTCTTCATCATACGAAAATGACAGTCTTAAAATAGGTGACTTTTTTTCTTGGGTGGAGAAATGGAATGAAATAAGTATACAAGAATTCAGAACGATTCATGTCATGCTAATCCATATTTGCAAAAATATTTTTTTCCTGGTTGATCCTTCGGCTATACAGGATTGTATTGCAAGATTTTACATCGATCAATAAAAAAATATTTTGTTTGCTACATATTAAAACTGAAAAAAATGACTGCGTACAGCAACTACACTCGATTCGATAATAAAAATTTCAATACTGTCAGGGATCAGTTCACATACCTTATGGCACTGATTAGAAATAGGTTAGTCTGCACAGAAAAAATATAATAATTACCAAGAGAATGCTCGGAAGTTTTCTCAAAAATCAAATAAATAAAAAGTACTAGGTTGAATGCTACGAAAAAGTTCAGCCTTTAAAACAAATTTACTGTCATGACACTGACCATTAAGATGAAGTGAAATTTCATACCTTATTATATAATGTAGGTGCAACAGCACCTACTATACACATATGCTTTTTACACTGAAAGAAAAGCATGAAAACATATTTTCGAAAATTAATAGTTGTTCCCTGAAGACTTCTCTCAGCATTTAAAGCAATTGAAAGAATGAAAACCCGTAACATTGAAAATTAATATTTCTACTTTAAAAATACACAGAAAATATTAACAAAAATAATATCTACAATATCTCTTACATAAAACAGCTTATTTAAAAACCAAATACTCATCATTTACTAAATAGCTGAACATGAATGAAGAAATGTTGATTTATTTCCCTCCACGATGAACTTTGTGCCAGCTGATACGAGACTTAAACAGAGAAGTGCCATATTTATTACACTTCCCACGTCCAAGTCCCATACCGGACTTTGCATTTGCATCTCTTCTATCTTGATGTGTGCATAAAACATGCGCAATGGTGGATAATTCCTAGAAATTAAATAAATGCTCTACAGTGATGTACAGTGGGATTAATTTTCTTGCATTTTCATGTTCAAATACTATTAAAAAAATATGTACTGGGAACTGCCCAATGGGTAACATAGTTTCCCTGGTGACACTAACATTTCAGTAGCCAACATGCTAGAGTGCTTACCACATAAATGAGAGTACACTCTGCAAAAATAAAGTCGACCGAAGCTATGGCAAACAAAAATAATGTACTTAATGTACTCACTTTAAGAAATGCATGACTTCATTATCAACTTTGCCTGCTTTATCCTAAGGACATACGAGTACCATTACAAAATGAAAAATTCATATTGGACCTTGCTACTCCATACCTCCTTTCTGTAGTTATTACGCATAGTTTTAAAACATGAGCAACTAGTATTTAATGAAGTACAACATAAACAGTGTGCAGCAGAGACTAATTACTTTCATACATCTCACTGGACTTGATTAATCTGTTATATCAGTAATTACTGTACTGTGTGTATCATGATACATGCATGTTACTGAACACAAAAATGTTCATCTTACAATAGATAAATTGTGGAAATGATCACACTCTGAAGTGTTTTTTTTTTTTTTCCAGAGAAAGGTTTCTCCGAACTGAAAAGTTATTCCCACAGTTGTTTGCAGTACTGAAAGCACCTTTTCATTCTCTTGTATAGCTTTTAAAAAAAACTTCACACAATGGGAACCATGATTTTCAGTAATTATTCTCAAAAGAAAAAGAAAAATGTGCAACTACATTCATGAGGTATTGGGACTAGCAGAACAAGTTATTTTCACCAGTTTTTTTAATTATTATTATGGTAACAGTTTCATACATCGGAGATACATCAGAAATTACTTTCTCTAAGGTTTCCAACGTTAGCCAAGGTATTTTATTTCATCGTGGCATCTATTTGACCAGGAAATCTTGTCAGTGTTTCCAACCCTCCTTTTTTTCCACTATGCTTGCCTAACCTAACCAAAACTAACCTTATCGGAATGGTTCGTGGGGCTATCCGTCAGCAATGTACAATTTGCACACGTGACGAACACGATAGTAGGTATTTTTCGCTGAAGAAGGTTGGAAAACACTGATATTGGAAAACAAAAGAAGCGATATCATTCACAAAGTAAGTGATATCGCACCGTTACGTGCATCCGATAGCACTTAGATAAATGCATTTTATTTTCAGTACAAAAAGTGTTTGTTTTGTGTAAAAAGCATAATGGCACCTTGAACTATGTTCCGCAATACACAATTGGTAGGTACGAACCATGCAAAACACAAAATATCTGATTTTAATGTGTCTCCGATCTATGAAACTGGTACCTTTATTATTAAGTACAGATGCTATTATATTTCACACATTGTCAATTTTTGCAAGTTAAATCACTCAACTAACCATAGAGCTTAACACAAATTAAAATTGCTGATTATTGATTATTATTACCACTTTTTAGAGAGAGCAGTGATATCACATGGTATAGATGATTATTTTTTGAGACATAGAACCTAACAAGGAATGCAAAACAAAATCTTACAAGAGAACGTGAATGTTTTATAAAATAATTCCCACATTGTGAATATGTATGAATTTAGGTGAAAATAGTAACTGAAAATATGCTGCTTTCAATACAAAGTTGCATTTACCTCAAATGATCCTCAAGGATTAACTACATACAAATAAAAAAAGGCTGAGACTATTTTCACCAGGTGGTGAGAATAGCATGTAGGGTTATTTTCACTAGCAAAATAATTACCGGAATCATAACATAAGTAGATTAGGATCATTAGGTTTAATTACACTAGTCAACAACCATTTGGAACATCAAAGGTAACATGTGTTCTTAACTAATTCGGATGTGCTGATTTCAGATCTGCAACTGAAATTTTTGTATCACGTAACATTTCAGAGATACACGTGACGTCATATCCGGCATAACGTGGATACGTTATTTACATTTGGATTCCAAGGCCGAATGTTGACAGAAACGTTGAAACAAGCGTATTATAGCTACTTCGGGTGAAATGTTGGTGATCAAGACAAAGTGCGGGCTCCCCATGTGTGCTGTGAGACTTGTTATTCAACTCTTGTGAGGTGGTTTCGTGGAGACAAAACCCGTGCTATGGCATTTGCGGTGCCAATGGTTTGGCGTGAACCGAGTAGCCATGCTGAGGACTGTTACTTCTGCCTAACAAGCATAGCGGGACATTCTAAACGAACACAATCCAGTATTGTGTACCCCAATATTCCTTCCGCTATGAGACCCATACCACATGGACCTGAACTCCCAATCCCTAGCCCACCCTCACATTTAGAGGAATCTTTTGCAGAAGAAGAAGAGCCACCCATCCAGTCCACTTCCAATGATCCAAGCTATTTTCCACAACCAGAGATGGAACCACTCCTTGTCGACCAGTCCAGACTGAATGACTTGGTTAGAGATATGTATCTAACTAAGCAGCAGGCTGAGGTGCTTGGACCTCGACTTCAACAGTGGAATCTGCCGGCTTCCGGAACTAGAATTACCCATTTCAGAAAGAGACATGAACAGTTTTCAGGCTACTTTGAAATGAAAAATTCCCTCTGTGTATGTACAAATATAGACGGTTTAATGGATAAGCTTGGTTTGGAGCACATTCCCGAGGAATGGAGTCTGTTTATAGATTCATCTAAAAGTAGCCTGAAAGCAGTGTTGGTACACAATGGCAACGAAAAACCATCCATACCAGTCGCACATTCTGTTGAGATGAAGGAAACATATGACAGTATGTCTGTCTTGTTAAATATGATTCAATATAATAAGTACTGCTGGCAGATTTGTGGCGATTTAAAGGTCATTGTCATATTAATGGGACTCCAAGGTGGGTTTACAAAGTATTGTTGTTTCCTTTGCTTGTGGGACAGTAGGGCTACAGAATCGCACTACACTGCGAAAAACTGGCCTCCGAGAGAAACCTATATACCAGGGCAACAAAATGTGAAGTATGCTCTATTAGTTAATTCTAACAACATATTGCTTCCTCCTTTGCATATCAAATTAGGCCTCATGAAGAATTTTGTAAAGGCCATGGACAAAGATGGAGATGGTTTTGCATACCTCAGGAGCTTTTTCCCAAAACTAAGTGATGCTAAAGTGAAAGAGGGAATATTCGTTGGCCCCCAAATTCGGAAACTGTTGAGACATCACAACTTTGATAGGAAGTTAAGTGTCAAAGAACTAGCTGCCTGGAAGGCTTTTAGTGCAGTGGTGAATGGATTTCTGAGCAATACTAAAGCACCAAACTATACTCAATTAGTTCTGGAACTCCTTGATTCTTATGCAAAGCTTGGATGTCGAATGTCGCTCAAAATCCACTTTCTCCACTCCCATCTGGATTTTTTCCCAAAGAACTTAGGAGCCATCAGTGATGAACAAGGGGAACGATTCCATCAAGACATTCGTACAATGTAGCAGAGATATCAAGGTAGATGGGATCCTCACATGATGGGCGATTACTGCTGGTTCCTAGTTAGAGATAGTGATAAATATTACAAGAGGAGGAAATAAGGGTAAGTGCATCCATTGTGATAGCTGTATATTGTGTATATTACATACACACACCCCCCCCCCCCACACACACACCACATATATATGTGCGTGTTTGTATCTTGATCTTTTTTACATCTTATTGAAGATATTTACTCATACAAGTGTAATAACTGCATTCGTAACCTAGTTAAAAATACAAGTCACGTAATATATTTTCATCGCCTTCACTACAATCCTCTTTACCAGTGTAACACAAAAACGTTACGTGTTACGACATTTTTACTATCATTTTCGTGTTCAGGAGGTTCGATTTAGTTAAACTGACCCTTTTTTTCCAGTGTTGCAAAAAAAAAGTTTAAATTTGTTGACTAGTGTTATCTGATTATTTCCGCGGGTGTGTATAATTATAAAAGTAAGAGAACCAAACCTGGTCCACCTAACCCACTCAAGCACGCAAATATGAGAGGAATTTAAAAAATAAGTTATTGCAGAAGCATAACATCACAGATTAAGTTATACACATGGAACTTGGCCCTTACAGAACAGTATATAATATTATTACCATTTCATTAAAATTCCCGAGTTTTCATTTTACACAACAAATGATACACAATTGCAATCAGAAAGTTCAATTTCGATACTGAATGCAGGCCTGTACCGATGTATGAAATGAAAAAAATGTATGAAAAAAAATGGCGCCGACTAGCGTAGATGTGTGTGTATCTGCTCCTACAAATTTACGTATAAAGTGTGATGATAAATGTGCAAAATGTAAGAGGGTAGTAAAAAACGGCATTTTGTGTGATTCATATGATAAGTGGCTGCATTTTAGATGTGGAAACGTGCCGAAAGAAGAAGGAATTGAAGAAAATACTGAATGGTTTTGTCCCCAGTGCATCAAAGATGGCGGCCATACTATCTCCCCACAGGACAATGAAGATTATGATGGTTCAACTCTTCTTGAAATTGTTAAAATACTTGAAAGTGATATTTTGGAAATAAAAAATGAAAATCAAATGCTGAGAAACAAACTAGAAACAATCGAAAAAAGAAACAAATGTAATGACTCCACCCACACATGGACACAAGTTGTGAAGCATGGCAGAAAATCGAGCAAAAGCAATGAAACTGTAACTTTCATAAACAAGAATAGATTCAGCATCTTGCAGGAACTCCCAGTGGAAGACATGTGTACAGTGAAAGATACAGGCAATCTTTGTAAATATGCCTCAGCAGTAAATCCAACTAAAATTGAGAAGAGAAATAGGCAAAAACCTAGTCATCTGCAAGTGCACATTTTTGCAGACAGTCACGGCAGAGGTCTAGCAGGTGTAATGAAGAAACAACTAGGTGAAATTCCAGTCGATGGTGTTATCAAGCCTGGAGCTAAAATACAAGAGATCGTAAGTGGCATAAAATCTGTAAATTTGGAAAAACACTGTGTACTTATCATGGCTGGTGCAAACAATGTGGCCTGCAACGAAGGACAGGATGTTGCAGAAACACTGGAAGAGAAACTGAATGATCTGGCCATGTCGAAAGTGATTGTTGTGAATATACCTCATAGATATGATCTGCGGTCTGACTCGTGTGTAAATATTGCAGTACATAATACAAACAGGAAAATCAAATATTTGTGTAAAAAGTATAAGAATGTAGAAATGTTAGATATAAGTAGGTTAGGGAATGATAAACACACAAACCATGGTTTGCATTTAAATTGGTCAGGTAAGCAGGGGGTATGTGATCAATTATGTACGATAATTAAAAATCATAGTGCAAATCAAAGTAAAAGCTCCAAACCTATCGAGCTGAAATGGCAAGAAACGGAACCAAAGCAGGGAAACTTTCTGCCCCACCCGGCCTCATAAGCAAAGACAGGCCCTCACTGAGTCGGGTGGTGGATAATCCAATTCATAATTATGATGCGAGATTAATCCACGAAAATATTCAAACACGATTATTACGGCAAGCCCAGTTAGGGATACCACCTTGTAATGGCAACGATATCTTACTACTGCATCTGAACATTAGATCCATTAGAAATAAATTAGATGAACTAGAAATATTAATGGGGGAATAAATAAATAATTGTATTTTAAGCATAAACGAACACTGGCTACGAGATGAAGAATTGCAAATATATGTACCTCCAGGTTTCAGGTTAATTACTGGCTATTGCAGATCAAATATGAATCATGGTGGTGTATCACTATATATCAGCGACAACCTAGATACCAGCTTTAAAATCTTAGATGTTAGTCAGTTTTGCATAGAATGGTGTTTTGAAGTGGCTGCTATGTCACTACCAAATTTAAGAACAATTGTTATCTCAGTGTACAGAGCACCTGAAAGTAATGTAGAATTTTTTATCGAGTGTGTGCAAAATATTATTTCGTACCTAGACAAAAACTTTAACAAACATAAAATAATTATTCTTGGAGACATCAATTTTGACATTCGAAACAGTACCCCTAAGCAAATACATCTTCTAAATATTTTAAAATCTTTCAACTATTACTGCGCAAACAATAGGCCAACAAGACTAGACTCTTGCTTAGATAACATTTTAACAAACCTAGATAAATACTGCTATGAGATAGGGATATTCAATACATTTTATTTAACGGACCACAAAGGCTTATGGTTAAAATTGAACAATAATATACCTCTGAATACTATACATAAACAAATTAAATCGTTAGACTAATTAATGATAACAGGCTGAATATACTAAGAAACAAATTAAAAGACGTTGATTGGATTCATTTAATTTTCTCAACTGCAAATGTCGATGCATTATTTGAGAAATTTATGAGTACCATCTCTGATATATGTAACGACTGCAGTCCTAGAGTCCAAAAAAAGGAGAAACCAATTAAAGCTAAACGCGAACAAAGACACTTAGGTCAATGGTATAATCCACACTTGAGTAAATTAAAAATCTTGCTTATGATGTATTATAATGGATTTAAAAATGGTAACGCAGATAAGAACAGATATATCAAATTAAGAAATATTTACAGATCAGAAATTAGAAAAGCTAAATGCACAGCAAATGATAAATTTATTAATAACTCCAATAATAAATGCAAAGCAGCTTGGAATGTCATTAAGGCAGAATTAGGCAGAGGGAAACCCAGAAGAAAAGAAAATGTTCCGATTACTCCAAGCGAATTTAATGATTTCTTTGTCAGGGTAGGTAACAAATTGGATACAAACCACAATTCTATGAATCAATTTGATTATGAATATAATAATCTCATGTCACAAGACATCTGTAACATTTTGACTGACTTCCGGTGGCATGAGACCCAACCTGCTGATATTTTAAAAGCAGCACAAAAACTAAATAATTCAAAATCGGAAGACTTTTATGGAATGTCGAACTTTATTTTAAAAAGAATCATTGATATTCTACAGTACCCACTTTGCATTCTCATAAACTGGATGATGTATTGTGGGCACTTTCCTTCCTGCCTCAAGCTCTCGGTCGTCATACCCGTGTATAAAAAGGGTGATAAATCGAGCCCCGACAATTACCGTCCTATATCACTTGTTCCCATTGTCTCCAAAATTATAGAACACTGTTTATATAATCAACTCGATAGCTATTTCACAAATAATAATTTATATACAAGTGCACAATATGGTTTCAGAGCCCATCTCTCCACTGTGAAAGTGAATGAAACCATCGTTTCCACAGTGTTGGATGCATTTGAATCCAAACTTTCTGTAAGTGCAACACTTATCGATCTGAGTAAAGCCTTTGACTCTGTTTCCCATCAAATATTAATAAAAAAATTACACTTCTATGGCATCAAAGAAACTGAACTTGCTCTAATAAAATCCTACTTATCAAATAGACAACAAATGGTCACTGTAGACAACATAAAATCAGAATTCTTAAATATAAAAAATGGTGTTCCACAAGGTTCTGTCCTCGGCCCATTGTTGTTCAATATTTATATAAATTTATATAAGACTGTTTTATATGCAGATGATACCATATTCCTTACGGTGGGCAGTGACAAATTTACAGTTGAGAAGCTTGATAAGGAAATAGAGGAAAGGTCCACTTTTTGGTTTGAAACAAATCAACTTACAATTAATGAAAATAAAACAGAGAAAATATTTTTTACATTAGGAAATGGCCATGAATGGACTTCTGTAAAACTTCTTGGTTTACACTTAGACTCCAAATTATCTTGGGAGTCGCAAACAAATCACCTATGTTCCAAACTTGCCAGGGTGGTATTTCTACTTAAAAAGCTTAGAACATGCATTAGCAAGGATTTGTTGCTGCAATCATATTATGCATATTTTCATAGCCTTCTGACTTATGGAATTCTCTTGTGGGGAAACTCATCTGGTGCTGGGGATGTATTTATCTGGCAGAAAAAAGCTTTACGAAGCATGGCAGGAGTGTTTGACCAGTCTGTTTCCTGTAAAAATCTCTTTAAAGAACTAAAGATAATGACTGTGCCAAGCTCATATATATTTACCTGTCTAGTGTATACAAAAGAAAATGTACATAATTATAATGCAAGACACACTGTGCACAGACACAATACAAAATTCTGTTACAAGCTCGATACACCATCAATCAGATTAAGTAAAACACAAAAGAGTTATAAGTATTTAGGAATTAAGTTATACAACATGTTACCAGAAGCTGCTCACAGTGTCTCTTTTAAAAAATTTAAAAGTGTACTTCAACCCTGGTTAAAAGAAAAGGTCTTCTACAATCTAGAAGAATTCGAAATCCATCCCAAAAATGATTTAATATTCTAGAATGTATTGTATTGTTTATTTCCTGTTTTATGAATTATTGTTATTTATATTGCCACTGCCATATTAATATTATTTCATCGTCACTAATATTATAATTGTCTTATGTCCATGTACTCTTACTTTATATATGCATATACTCTCATATTAATATCTATAACATATTGTAGTTCCATGTAATGCCTCTCTCTATATATAATTATATATTTACATATATACAATAACAAATATGTAACCAATAACTGACGACATCTATTGCATTGTACAATGTCTAACGATGAATAAATATATTAATAATAATAATAATAATAATAATAATTTTTATTGTAGAAACATGTGAGAACATCACATGTATTACAATCGTCAGAAATATACATAAAAAGTATCTATAGATCTTACAAAAAAAAAAACATCCAAAAAGCATTTTAGAAAAGTAACACCACTTACATAAATTTAGTAGTTAACATTATTGTTTTCCAATCATAACTATTTTACCTAATACAATTAATTTCAAAGAATTCTTCTACTCTATATATACAGTTTTCGGTTAATATTTTTTGTACTTTTCTTTTGAATTCTAAAAAGGGCAGTTGCCTTAAAGACAGAGGGAGAGCATTGTGAAACTTAACTGACATGTAGTAGTTTTTTGTGTCTTCTTGTAATTACATCTAAACAATCCTAAACAATCCCTATTTCTGGTTTGATAGGCATGTGAACACCCTAACTCCTCATAACTGTGAATGTTCTCTTTTATATAGAGTAGGCATTGGAATATAAATATAGCAGGAGCTGTCATAATACATAGTCTAACAAAACTTAACTTACAGTGGCCACGGCTTGGAAGACCACACATTAATCTTACACATGTTTTTTGCATTTTTAATAACCTTTTTATTGAAGGCTGATGACCCCAAAGTAAGGTACCATAGCTTAAGTGACTGTGTATCTGTGCATAATTAACAATTTTTAGAACCTTCAAGCTTACACACAATCTTAACCTACGTATTAAATAAACCCCTTTGCTAACTCTGGATTCAACTCTACTGATATGATCCTCCCATTCCAAATGATGATCTATTAAGAATCCCAAAAAGGTGACAGAATTCTTTTCATGCCCTGTATTATGATTATTACTATTATATGTAAGTTCCAGGTTTTGGATCTTATCAGTGTTTATACAAAGCAAGTTAGCAGTACACCAGTCCTGTACAATATCGGAAGTAGATTTTAATGAGGACCTTAAGAGATTATTAGAATCAGAGTTCAAACAGATATTGATATCATCAGCAAATAGGTAACTACTGACCAAGGGTGTTGAAATGTTATATGGCAGATCATTTATGTAAATAATAAAAAGAATAGGACCCAGAATAGATCCTTGAGGTACTCCATGTTTAACAGGTAACAAGTTTGACTCCATTTCTTCAAAAACTAATCTCTGAGATCTCCCACTTAAATATGATTGCAAAACTGACAGCGCTCCATCCTCAAAACCATAAAATCTTAACTTTTTTAGCAGAAGAGAGTGAGATACAGTATCGAATGCTTTGGACAAATCATATAGTTTCACATTAACAACTTTCTTACTGTCTAACCCTAATATACAATTTTTCAAGAATGAGACAGCAGCCTTAACTGTACCTAGCCCAGTTCTATAGCCAAATTGAGAGTTACTAAATAACTTATTTTGTTCAAAATAATCAACAATCTGATTATTTAGGACAATCTCAAAAACTTTTGATATGACTGGAACCAACGAAATAGGTCTGTAACTATCAGGAAAAGACTTATTACCCTTTTTAAATATGGGTATCACTTTTACAAGCTTGAAATCTTCAGGGAAAACACACCCAATAATACATGAATTTATAACATGAGTTAAAGGTTCCTTTATAAAATTTACTCCATATTTCAATATGATAGAGCTTAAGCTATAAATATCCTCACATCTACTACTACTCATTTTAATGATTGCTCTTTCAATGTCTTTTACTTCAACAAGATGAAAATTAAAAGTAGTTGTAGGTTTTAATAATCCATTTAAATAAAAACTTGAATCATTTTTACTTGGGCAAGATGAAACTTTGTTCAGGATTTCTTCAACTTTATTAATAAAAAAATTGTTGAGTTCAGACGCGCTAAGTTGGTTATTAAAATCTTTTCTGGTCACATGTATGGAATTACTCTCTTTTTTTTACAATATCCCACATTGCTTTTGACTTATTACTGGAGTTGTTTATAAAATTATCATTTACCTTAATCCTAGTTTCCCTAACTAATCTATATAATTTCTTCTTACTATTTATATACAGGTTCTTCATGCCATTTGAACCAGTACTAATATAAAAGTCATAAAAACGTTCACATTCTCCTTTGAGTTTGTCAATTTCTTTACTTCTAACCCTTGTAGGTTTGGGTTTAGTAAGTTTGCCTACAACATACTTTAGAGGAAATGCCCTTTCAGCTGAATTAGACATTTCAGACATTAAAAATTTCACTTTGTCATTTATATTATTTACAGAACAATACATAATTTTCCAGTTAACAAGTGATAGTTCATCGTGAAATTTTAAAATATTTTCCTCTTTCATTAGTCCCACCCTTAACTTGCAGTTTTTGGTATCAATTTTAGATGAGACTTTAGGAAAATTAACCTCAGACTTAAGTAAAACTGCCCAATGATCAGATACAACAGTTTTAACAATTGAGCTTTTATTTAACCCATCCATAACAGTAACTATGTTATCAAGGCAACTTCCACCTCCAAGTTTGGGCCTAGTAATTTCAGTTGTAGTTATAGCTAAATTGAACGAGGAAAATAAATTATTTAACGTAACACCTAGATTCTTTACAAACCTAAAGTCAATATTGAAATCTCCACATAAAATAATCTTAGCATTAAATGTACACACATGTTCTAAGAGGTTGTGCATTCTATCAATAAATAATTTAAAATCTTTACACTCAACATTCGGCCTATATACTGCAACTAAGATAGTGTTTATTTCTACTAGAAAAGATGCCGTAACCTCAAATACCATTTCAATAGACATGCTGTTTACACTGTGGATAGGCCTGTGAGAAAATGTTTTCTTGATGAAAATAGCACATCCTCCATGTTTTCTAGTGGGTCTACAATAACTACTACTCAAGTTGTAGCCCTTAAAACCGTAAAGATCAATTTCGCTGGGACGTAGCCAGTGCTCAATTATACATAAGAAATCGGCATTCAATGTAGAGACATAGTCTTCAACAATGGTATATTTATTTGAGAAGCCTTGGATATTCCAGAGAAGAGTTACAATTTCATTAGGCTTATATTGATTATTAAAGCTACTACTAACAACTTCCACAAGCTTGACCTTTGAATTTATTGAATGATCTTCAAGGATATTAGACATAGGCCTGTTATTTAAACTACTAAGACTACTAATAACTTCTACCGGGGTGACTTCTGAATTATTATGATGATCTTTCGAAGTATTAGGCATAGGCCTACCTAATGATCTAAAAAAGTATCACTATTGAAACTTAGAGGGATAGGCTCAGAAGGAGCACACTTATTTGCTAATTCCAATATCTTATCACTAACAAATTTTTTACCTAACCTATTAAGATGCAGACCATGTGCAGTATGAAACCTATTTCCTAGATTACTTATGTCTATGTAAAGAACATTTCTAAAACGCTTACATATCTTGTACATTTCACTATTTGCTTTGTCTACTTCTCTGTTGATGATGGACCACTGCGGCAGATCATGTCGTCGGGGCACGGAGAAGACGCACACTTGCCTGGCACTTTGAAGTTCCTGAAGTTTACTTCTTAGGGAAAACAGAAGATCCTTGGTTTCATTTCTGGCAACATCGTTTGTTCCTGCTAACAGAACTGGAATGTCAACTGAGCTGTTTACTAATGCCTCAGCTGTAGCATCACAGAATTTTGCCCCGGGCTTTACAATACTTGTAATTTTATGATTACTATCTCTTAAGATATTGGAATACACACCTCTTCCCTGACTATCAGAATATATGCAAATGTTCATAGACCTAGTTTTGGTCTTAGTCTGTACTCCGTTTTTTCACTCAGAGAATGTTGTTCACTTTTTTCTTCTTGCTCTATATCAGTGGGCAAACCTGATAGAGGCTCAAATGTATTTTTTAGAACCGGAAATGTCCTATTGTTAAAAATAATTTGATTGTTCTTTCCGGCTTTATAGCGGACAGTTTCCCATTGTCTTGGACTAAAAGTATTATTATTGCTAATAATAATATAATAGTAATTAATATTAATTGTATTTTAATATCAAGGAGTAGTTTAATAAAGATATTGGCTTTGGGAGCTAATGATGATATAATTATATCTTCCTTGATGTTTTTAGAATTATTAATTCATTTATGATTTACAAGACCATTGTTTTTATTAAACTATAAAAACTTATGTTAAGAGTATTATTTATATTAATTATTTTATTTATTAGATTTTTATGTTTTATTTCTCAACGTAGGCATTTATTAGTAACTCTACTAAGACTTGAATTTATTGTGTTATCCCTATATTTATATATAACTTATTATTTTATTAATAATCAGGAAGAAGCTTATTTTTGTTTATTATTTATTTCATTTTGTGTATGTGAGGGAGCTCTTGGTTTATCTGTTATAGTATCAGTTACACGTACTCATGGTAATGATTATTTTAATTCTTTTGTATTACTAAAATGTTAAAATATATTTTTTATTTTATATTTTTAATCCTTTTGAGATTTAATAGTTCTTTATGAATGGTGGTTCAAATTTCTATTGTTTTTGGTTGTTTTTTGTTTTTATTGATAGTGTGATTTGGTATTGGAGTATGGGGGGTTGGTTATTTTATTGGATTAGATGTAATGTCTTATTCTTTAATTTTACTTAGTATTTGAATTATTTTTTTAATAATAGTGGCTAGAAATAGTATTATATCTATTTATTTTTATCCTTGTAGATTTATGTTTTTGTTAATTATTTTATTATTAATATTATTAACTTTTATAAGAATATTTTTTTTTTTTATTTTATTTGTTTTTTGAGGGATCATTAGTAACCACTTGTAACGGAATTTGGTTCGCGTTTGGCGATACTTCTTTATCACTTTTGAAAAAAAGCTTTGATACGTATTACGCAGTGATTTCATACAATGAACTACATTAGGCAACACTTACCGCATCCCCAAAATAATATTCTAATGACAACAATCAGACGACACAATTTCAAAATTTAAACAGACTGGTCGGCCGGATGAAGCTACTTATCCAAATTAGAAACTAAATATTGTGTAAATGAAAGAGTTGTAGAATACGTACATTGCTGGTACCCTTTGTATTAAAATTTCGGTAACCACCAAACGTCTCTAATTCCCTTATTTTCGTATTTTTCACATTGATACTTACATATTCTGCATTCGTAAGGATTCTTCTATTTCGCGTTTCGTTTTTTGCACGCAAATAATCTCAATTTTCGAAATATCGAGTATTTTTATTTTGTTCGCTTTCGCTTGCGTTGCACGCGATATGGCGGAGAAATCTTGACTAGCGTAGTCCATGATCAGTGGTTATGCAGTGTTGCAACCTCCTTCATAGAAAAATACCTACTTTCGTGTTACTGATTTTGTATTTTATTCCAGGTTCGAAAACTCCACGAACCATGCACGGATAGACCCACGAACCATTCATAAATATTAGCCCCACGAACCATGCACGGCAAGGTTAGGTTAGGTTCTGTTAGGTTAGGAAACATAGTTAAATTTGTTTTTCAAAATTAATTTTTTTTTCGGGTTCGAAAACCTCACGTACCATTCATAAATAGCCCCACAAACCATTGACGGATAGCCCCACGAACCATTGACGGATAGCCCCACAAACCATTCATAAATAGCCCCACGAACCATTCACGGATAGCCCCACGAACCATTCATAAATAGCCCCACGAACCATTCATAAATAGCCCCACGAACCATTCATAAATAGCCCCACGAACCATTCACGGATAGCCCCACAAACCATTCACGGATAGCCCCACGAACCATTCATAAATAGCCCCACGAACCATTCATAAATAGCCTTAGAGATACTGGGCGAAAGGGGGGGGGGGTTATATCGCCCATCAACCTCACATTGATCACGCCACTGATCCTGTGCACGTCATGTTGTCGCAAGTTCGTAATCAGAAATGATGAACAGTAACTCACGTTTATTTACGTTCTAGAACTGTTACACAGTTACAAAACCGCGCATTTGGAAACACTGACCGGTTGTTACATCATGAAACGCTCGCAAATATTTGGATCCCGTAGTAGACGGACATCAAGGGAACAGCTTTCGTACATCGGAGTGACATTAATGTCGAAAATTACATGATTTATCGGCAAAAAATTTTCAACGAGGTGAAAGCAAACTTCCAACACCTTCCTAAAGCATACATAAACCCATTTCGGTAAGTACTTTCTCCTATAAAATTGAAGAACTACGTTTTGGGGAAACGAAAATTTTACCCTATTTGTAAATAGTACACGTATTCTACTCACATTCTCGCAATAATATTTAGTAGAAGAAAAGGTTCGTGAATACGGACACGAATTTGACTTCAGCCGGTTCGCGAGGAACAGTAGAAACACAGAAAACTAACTACAGTCAACCAATCTCCCATAAGACTGTACTGAAACAGCCATACTAGCTAGCCTGCACAGATTAGAAATAGAGCTAGCCCACAATCCTATTCTCTTTGTAGCCTGTGTGTTTAACTTATCGCACAACTATTCCGCCTTTCACCTTCTGACATAAGCGGGAAATTCTTTCGTTGTTAGGTTTAGATCTCGTCATAATACACTGCAATTACCCTGGTTTGACCAAAAAGAACTAAATCTAACAAGCCGCCTAACCTAACAAGAAAGGTACATTTCGACTGACGTGTGCGATAAGTGAACCTTGTGGGTAGAGTGCATCACACATAAATTTGCCGTTGCGTAGAAACGAATTTTCGTTTCGTCTCCCTCTCTCTTAGCATCACGTGTTCTACCCTGCTCGAAAACCTTCGCTATTGTTGCCATATTCTCATTCCATTCCTGGACACAGTCGCGCAAACATCATTGAAAACAATTGAATAGCGCTCCAGCTCGCGGTTCCCACCGTTCGGCAGGGACGGTAATGTGGCAATATAGCACGGCGTAGTGCTTGCTTCTTTTATGCAGTGCATGTTCATTGGCTAGCTAGTAAAGTGTTGCCAACTGTAATAATGAAGCACTATTTCTGTCACGGAAGGGGAAAGGCAGGTATGGCGGTGAGTTTTGTTGGATTGGAAGCACCATATTTTTATTTTATACTAAGTATTTGACCGGTTTGACGTTGTGTGCGTGTATTGCGTGTGTGTATGTAAAAGTGTGTGTTTGCTAATGAACGTTAAATTCCATAATGCCTCCAGTTCTGTCGAAGTTGAAATCAAAAACCTTGCATAGCCAACCTCGGGAAATTCTAAGCAACGTGCACGAGTTCATGAAGGAGGAAGCCAGTCATGGTGTTAGCATCCCAATAAAGCATTTTGGCAAGAGAGCAGCGGCTGCGACTGGAGTTCCTGAAAGAACAATCAGGGCTATCATGAACGAAAGACAATCTCTTGAGATGTCAGAAGGCCCCTCCACATCATTCCTCACTCCCGGGAAAGAACGACAAAGACCAGCGACCAAATCGTCAGTGGACGCTTTCGATGAAAACGTTATCCGTAGGCGCATATACGACTACGCTCTGCGTGAAAATGAAGTGCCGACATTGAAAAAATTGCATGTCAAATTACAGGCGGACATAAATTTTGCAGGAAGTCAAGAGAGTTTGCGACGTTTGCTGCGAAAGATGGGATTTAGGTGGAGTATTGAAATAGCATAAGAAGTCTCATTATTTATTTTATATTTTGATGTTTTAGTTAGGAATATATTGATTTTCAATTTTCCGTTGCTGCGTAATGACCGGGGGGGGGGGGGGTCGAAATAGAGCCGCGCAGCTCATCGTCTAGTGGCAGTATATGTACTTGTTATTGTTGTGGAAGCCGGCATCCTTTGTAAATGTACAACAAAGGCAACCGACTGTCGCCGATCTCAGAGAGGAAATAATAATACTGCTTGAGGAGGAGTGTTATGGTGCAATTGTAGCGGTTTAACACGTTGGCATGTTATTATCTGCCGTTGCAGTTCCATACCAGTGTATACGGGTTTTGGGAGTGAAAACTTAGAACGTCACCAGTGCATTAATGCAATGAAAAATAATAGGTATATATATTTTTTTATTTTGTTTGAAATCACTCAAATAAGGAATCGTATGAAGAAGTCTTCCTTGCAGCATTTTTGGTAATTTTACGTATGTGTTAATCCATATTTTGCGAATTTTTAGTCCATATGTATGTAGCTACATACAAAGCCACTTGTTAGTACATATTAATCCTAGTCCTGGTATAATGCATGACGTTTAAAACTCAACGTTAGATAGACCTGAATTCTCTAATTTTCTTGTTGTACGTAACAGCTGTGCATCAGCGCACTGCAGCGATTTTTCTATCTGCTCCATTAGCAACACTGCTTCTTTAGTTGTTTCACGCATCGCACGGCAGAAATATCTGCGCTGGACCCTATGGTCCGTGCTGGGTCTGCTTTATCACACAACACTAGAGCAACCATGCGTTGTAACCATAACGTCAAAAGAGGAATGCCTACGTTGTTAGGTTAGGTCCAAGGTTGGCATGTTTAAAACAAAAGTGTTTAAAACACTTTGTTTTAAAAGTTTAAATCACATAGTTTTTACAAATGTTTTAAATGTTTAAAACAATGCGTTATGTTTTTTAGAGGTAGTGCCTGCTGCCGCGTTCTTTTTCTGCTGGAACCTCAAAAAAGATGTGCGTGGCAGCAGACTCGGTCTTTGTCTTATCGTGATTTCATCACGCTATGAATGCAATTACGTCTGTAACACATACTGTGAAGTTGTAGCGATTACTTTCACAAAAATGTTTTAAGATTATGTCCCTTAGCATTCTTCTAATAATAAACCTAAATGCTCTCGTAGTTAGGTTAGGTTCTGTTAGCATTTAAATAATATCGCTAAATGCTTTCTAAAGAAAAAGGTTCTAAATTAAGGTGCGTTGCAAAATGATAAGAACGCTGTGGGAAAGTGTACAAAGTAACGAAAATAAGAGTACGAACATATAATCAATGGTTATATTATTACAGAAAGAGCACACAAATCGTTCTGAAAAGTAATAGTCATGTGACAACAAGGGCAATATGTACAGTTTAGAAAAAAAGACAAAACAGGCCACTCCGACCGTTGCAAAATGATACGAACACTATCATTTATTAGCCAATAAAGGAACCTTGTCGGTGCACAACACGGAAAACTCTATCACACATGTTATCCACGAGTGTTTGCAACAGAGTAACATCGAGATCGTTCCATGCAGCAACAATAGCATGTCGTAGATCGTGGATGTTGTCATACTGGGTACCATTGGCGTATACAGCTCGGCAAGGAATACCTCAAAGGTTCTCCATAGGCAGGGACGTCGTTAGGAGGGGGCACGCGGGGGCACTGGCCCCGGCAAATGTCTACGTGGCCCCGGGAAACTGTTCTGTATTTGCTGGAAATTTTACTTTGATGAAAAATATTGCAAAATAATTCTTCAGTAAATTTTGCTTGCAGTTTGAAACACTTCTTCAATTTTCAGTAGCACGAACCCAAGCAAGGCATTCCTTTCTTATTTCCCTTTTTCTTGCTTGTTGAACACAAACAGATGTATTGGGAGGGGATGCAGTTAATGGTTTTGTGATCCGCCTCGGTCAGGGAAGTCTGAGACCTATTGAAAATGCACTTTTCCTCCCTGCTGCACACCAGATCCAGGATCCCCCCAAAACCCGCACTTTCTCTTCATCTGGTCTTGCACTGGCACCATGGGCGCCGAAAGGACGACACAAACAGGAAGATTTAGCTGCGGGTGGCTAGAACTTTCTGCGTTAATTATTTTATGGTTCACAAAAGATATCCCCATGCGTTTCAAATTCCAAGAACAGAATTATATTGCTTGTCCCTTTTTCGGCGCTGGAATGAATGACATAGCTGTTCTTTTCACATGCACTCAACCTTCTGCTAATGACCTGCCCTGCAAAGGATGGAAAGGCCACTTTTTGAAAATTCGGAGAAACATAGAAGCGGTCGGTTTATCTGTTGATTTGGTGGACAATTGAGTGATTGATTGATTGATTTGATGTTTTAAGTCCACTTGATGCACAGTAAGGCTAATCGGGACTGGACCTACAGTTTAAAGTGGGATCCGAACCACTATGTTCCTCCACCGGGTATCGAACCCGGGATCCCTTGATTACAAGGCGACGATGCTACCACTGCGCCATCGGGGAGGCCGGTGGACAATTTTTGATGTCTGTCAGATATTTTGAAGTAGGGTTTGTGGTCCGAGCGGTGGTTAACTTCTGTAAACCGAGAAGATAGAATCACGAAGTGTTTGTGATCTCGTTTTCCTACATCGCGAGTGAAATGTCGAATGAGAAGCTGCCAGATTGTCTTTCTCTGGAAACAATGGATCAGCATCGACTGATCGACCAAATATCCAACATATTGCCATTCTAAAATAGAGTCTGAATACCAGACAAGATCCTGGGTTCGACTCCCAGGGTGGTTGATCTCATGTATAATGAAGAATAAACCACGTTTAAATTAAGGAAGGAAACTAGGTATGTAGCAATTGTTTTTACAGCCTATAAGTATTATGTTACAATTTGTATATCTTTCTGACTTTCTGTGATTTTTCTTCATTTAGCCTCCACCTGCAAATGTGGAAGCTGCTGCTGCTTAGGTGGCTAGGTTGGCTAGACATACAAATATAATTAATATCTACAGCGAATAATACTTATAATATAATCATGAGTTATGGACTAGCAAATAACTTATCAAGCATTTTCTGTTTCTATTTGTTGTGCAGTGGTTAACAAGGTGCATTACGATGCCAGGGGTCCTGGGTTCAAATCCCGGACTGAGCGTGTGTGTTCTTTATGATGGTCCTCTCAACAATTTCACATCACTAATTTTCATCTTCACGATTAGCCAAAAAGTGTCAGAAAAGCGTAGTAAAATAAACAAAATCAATCATTTATATATTTCTACATTTCGCCGCTTTTCTACCTCTTGGGTTAAATGAGACGATGAAGATGAATGATGAGCCGAAGGAATGGCGATGGGACAGACATGATACAACCATACCTTTCCAATGCCCGAACCTTGGACCTCTGGCTTCGTAGCGTGTTATACTCAGTGGAATACTTAGGAAGAAAAACTGTAAAAATAGGGTGAAAAGAAGCAAAGTTGTACGATGCATAAAAAGACATGTTTAGTTCTTCTAAAACCTTCCAATTATCGAGTTCGTGTTTTAAGTCCACTTTATGCACAGTAAGGCTAATCGGGGATGTCTCCACCGGGCATCGAACCCGGGACCCCTTGATTACAAGGCGGCGACGCTACCGCTGCGTCATCGAGGAGGTCGAGAAAAACTTACAATTAGTCAGTAAAATTAATATTGAGTGACAAGGCCTGCGAAGAGTTCTTTCATTCGGTTGAGCGTGGTCATCACATCGACTCCCATAGTTTCGAAAGCAGAATTTTCTTCCATATCGGTTTCAAGTACTTCCCAAATTGTCCTCACGATGTTGGAACAGCACAGAAATTTTGGAACTAATACAAGCAGGCACATACCCAGGGAAGAGGCTCGGGGGCTGCAGTCCCTTCCCGAAATCCTACAAATATCGGATTTTAATAATGTGTAGTAGTAATTAAATTTACTTCATTAACAGAATTAAACATCTTGTATATGGTAGTTTGAAATATACCAAGAAATTCATCTTCAGCGCATTTACCCCTCCCCCAACATTTTCGCCTTTCGACCGATAAGGTATAAGCCCCTTCCGAAATCAAATTCAGGCACCGGCCTGACCACCAGCGATCGAACCTTGAACCTTTAGATTGATTGATTAATTGAACTGGTGATTTAAGTCCACTTTATGCACAGTAAGGCTAATCGGGATTAGACCTACAGTTTAAAGTGAGATCCTAACAACTATGTGCCTCCATCGGGAATCGAACCCGGGCATGTTGTTGAACCTGCCGAACCAAAGACGAGAGCGTAACCATTTGAGCGTGTGGGAACTTCGTTTTATCCAGTGCCATCATATATTCAGTTTTCCACACACAAATAAGATTAATTTTAAGAAATTAGACGTGTGCATATAATTTCTTATCGTCATCATTTCTGAAGTGAACAATCAGATGCATAGAAGGCTCGGGCCCGCCCTTGAACTAAGAGATACCGGATTCGATTCCGGTATGAACTGTATACTTGAGATGCCTAGCTTGAACTCATTACCCACACATTTCATATTTGCACTGTTGTCAATACTTGTAAACCTGGTTCCAGGACTTTATTTCTAAAACCACAGAAAAGGGGTTTATCTACTTCTCAATTTTCTTCCAGCAAATTTACAAATCTAAAGACTAATAACATTGTTCTTGGTGTATCAGCCATTAAGCTAATGAGTTCATTCTGCATTTAGTTTCCCGAATAATGGCTGTAGATTTCGCGAGAGTATATCCTTCGACTTTTGGGGGCTACAGAAGAAAATAATGTTCCTTTCCAATTTTTTGATTGATTGAGTTGGTGTTTTAGGTCCCCTTTATACACAGTAAGGTTAATCGGGACTGGTTAGTTTATGTTCTTTAATAAAATAAATTACTGCCTTGGTCAGCATATTTAGTTTTTCATAATCATGGAAACAAGGCTTAATGGAGTTATAATTACAACCTTGGTGACAATGAAGTTCGACCAGAAAGGAATATGTGATTAAATGCACAGAGGCATAGGCGGTGGAATGGGTGACCCGCAGAAGTGACGCATGTGTGTAAGAGGAGGCGTGTGAGCAGGCAAGAATCGTGATCTCAGCATGTTGCACCTAAGGTCACGTAAAGAACGAAAACGGGGAACAATACGCGTGACATTGAACTTCGACCAGGCACCAGACCCATACGGAAAATTCCAGATAGTGGCGCATTCGACGGAAGCATGATGTCACGGACACGATAAGGGAGTCCGCCGTATATAAGCGCGTGCTGTGCACCGAGGAACCGCAGTGCATCATCACCATGGCCAGGGGCAAACCTATTGACAACACCGTGAGGAAAAGAGTGGTGGAGTTGCAACGGGATGGACTCAGTGAACGGGAAATAGGGTGCCAACTGAACTTACCCAAGTCAACCGTCCACTGCATCATCAAACACCACCAAAATACGGGTACTACAGAGCCAGGTAAGGCCCCCGGTCGAAAACGCCTGCTGAGCGTGCGTGACCTACGGATATTTAGGCGCTATATCCAGACCAACAATCATGTTTCTGTGGCCGAATTACGAGTGTGGACTCGAGAACGCTTTCACATTGAAGTGTCAACCAGAACCATTCGCCGTTACCTACAGCGATGCGGTTACCGAGTGTACAAGGCGAGACGTAAACCCTTCCTTTCCATGTTGAACAAAGGCAATCGACTACGGTGGGCACGAATGTACCGGGGATGGACATTTCGGCAGTGGAACAGGGTTTTGTGGACGGACGAATCCATTTTCAATGTTGTGTACGGGAAAATATGGAAAACAGTCATTTGTCGGAAGGAGGAACAGAATGAAGCAAAATGTTATGCACGTCGGGTACAGAAACCTGCGTCAGTGATGGTATGGGGATGCATGATGGCATCTGGGGTTGGCCCACTACACGTCTGTGAGGGCATTGTGAATGCACACGCCTATACACGCATACTGGAGCGGCATTTTCCCACAGTGCGAAGGAACCTGTTCCACAGGCGGCGTCTCCTCTTTCAACACGACAATGCCAGGCCTCATACAGCGCGGCTGACAAGAGAATGGTTGACTCACCATCACGTGCGAACTCTGGCATGGTCACCATCGAGTCCCGACCTCTCGCCCATTGAGAATGTGTGGCGTGTTCTTAAGCGACGTGTGCAACAGAGGGGACCCACGACAGTGGCTGCTCTTATCGCCTGCCTGCAGGAGGAATGGCACCGCACGATGTGGAATACCTTGAAAGACTCGTCCGCAGCATGCCCCGACGCATTGCCACAGTTATTCGCCGACGGGGCGGCGTCACACCATGGTAAACAGGATCCCCTCTAACAGTGGTCGAACTTCAATGTCACGTGTAGATTAACGAAAATGTTTTATTTTGTGTGGACACCATACATTGCTGCGTTGCAGCGGAAATTGATGTTTTCCTTTGTTCCATGTAGCCTGCTGAATAAAATATGTTCAGCATATGCATGTGTTCTCCTTCTTTCACAACGCACTCCTATATTTGTGACTGGTCGAACTTCATTGTCACTAAGGTTGTAGATTGGGTAGGGAAATATGATATTTAATGCCATGAACATTTCTAGCACACTTTCAACGGCAGGGGAAAGTGACCGCCACCTTGCACTTCATTTCTTCCATCCTTTAAAAGATGGATATTCTCTTGCAAGATCATTGTTGATAACTCGAAAAGGAACTGTCCAACCTCCATGGCAAAGTGGTTAGCACACCGTGCCACAACACCAGTGGTCGTCCTGAAGTTCAATCCCGGCCTGGACATGTGTGTTCTTTGTGAGTGTCCCTTAATAAAAATCATCATAGCTTCGCTTATACCCATCTCTGTGATTAGCCATCAAGTGGCAAAAAAGCGAAGTAAAATTAACCAATGTTGCAGCAGTCTCAGAGGGTGAAGCAACTAGTTAGAATAATACTAATGACTAGGGTGTGCAATTTTGCCTATTTTATTCCTTTGTAGTAAACATAGGCTTTAATGTTTAAAAGTTCGTTTCATGGCGTTTCTAGTCTGAAAATGCAATTTTATAGAGCCTATAAAAGCCTATTTTGCTTAATTGTGCCAAAAAAATGGCTATTCTTCAATACTTGCATAAATCAGCTTTTTTTACGTGCCTTTGGCTTTCCCTGCATTGAAGGATGTAAGGCTTTGTTGAAGGGGGTAAGGCTTATTTGAATGTTGTTTCTCCTAACAACATTCAAATAAGCTAGCACACTCTGGTACCTATTAGTTCATTAAAAGTTGACTCCACTATACCTTACGTTGTTGAGCAATGTTCACTTCACAATGTAATGACTTGACAGTGCTTTGCATGCTTAAAAAAAAACAACACTTGCAACAGTCTAGAGTAAATAGTTTTCCTACATTTTTTCATCACTGCACATCTGAGAAGCATGAGGAATTTGACAAATTCGACTGCAGTGTAACTATTAAAAATCATGTAATGGAAATTTATGAAAAGGTGAACAAAATGCTTAGTTTCATCATGAGCTCATCAAATGATTTTAACAAAAATACTCTGTCAATGTTATTTAAATCCCTTGTAAGACCCATACTTGAACATGCAACCTTAATATGGACCCCTTATTATGTAAGTTATAGCAACGATATTAAAAAAAAAAAATTATTAGATGTCTAAATATAAAAACTGAATATTAATGAGCGTCTGCCCTGGGATATTTACTCCAGCTTGCCCGTGGCGAGGCGACGAAGCACACGCTGGTCTTGAAGTATCGGCCCTAGAAAAGGTGCCAGGATGATGGTCTGACCAACAGCTACAAGTTGCAGGCCGTGGTACTGAAGATAGTCAACTCGCGAATGTACTGCGGTTGCCTTAGGCAAAAGCTTCGTCTCAGTTTCCCAAGCTGGGCTGAGACCTGAAGGGTGTTGAGGTCTTTGAAGTGGTTGAGCATGGACGTCAGGCATCAGAGCACAGAGTCCTGAGTTCGAAGGCTCACGGTCTTCCTTGAGACAAATTGGAAGACCAGGACAAGACGTTCCCTAGATTTTTCTAGAAACACTGGATAAAACCCCACCCTCTTGCGAAGCAGATGGCAAGATCAAAGGCATAGGAAAGTGAAAGTTGAACCAAATGTGACCATGTAGGCATATGACTGCTTAGTTAACGCTGTGGGAAATAAACCATTCATTGCCAATTCTTGCTTGAAGATTGTGGTCGTAAGATAGGTGGATGTTTTTAATCCCCGCCACACTAATGCCTGGTCAGGTAGTCGCGGTGTTCTTGGAAAAGATGGATGAAGGTCACTGTGAAATTAGCTTTGTTTTATCTACATTCAAGCAGGAACGGGAATCAGTTATTTATAGATATCCTCTTCACTTCTGTCTTTCGTGTTACTACTGGTATCCGTCAATAAGGGTTATTTATTTCCTCCGAAAGCCGGTCCCCGTGATGGAGTAGTTAGCACATTGCGCTACGATGCCAGAGTCCCAAGTTCGAATCCTGGCCTGGGGATGGATGTTTGTGAGTGTCCAGTCCATTCATCAATTGAAATGGCTCAAATTTGCTAGTTCATTTAATTTGAATATTCGTACTTACGTATTCTGCATTGAAAAACATTGCTGAAGGTGGCATTTCATTTATTTCATGGAAAAAAAGCTCTATTTGCGACATATCGAGTAAGTTTTCTTTGTTTCTTATTGCCTTCAGTAACACGCAAAATGGTGGTCACAGTTTCACTACCGTACTCGGCATGCAGTGTTTGCACCCCACTGCAGCCAAAAATACCTACGTAGCCCCACAAACCATTGATGCATAACCCCACAAAACATTGATGCATAGCCCACCAAACCATTTCTGGCAATGTTACGTTAGGTAGGGTCACGTATAGGTTACAATAGTTAAAAATTGGTTTCGAAAAAAATATGCGTAACCCCACACACCATTCTCACATAGCACCACAAACCATTGATGCATAGCCCCATGAACCATTGACACATAGCCCCACGAACCATTTGTGAAAACGTACCTTCTTCAGTTATAAAAACAATTGTTTGGAAACACTGACTGGGATTACGTCATCACACACAGGCTACATCCACCTGGAAGTAAATGGATGCAAGGGCTTTCGTGCATCGGTCACACATTTATATCGAAAAATAGTTGATTTACCGGCAAAATTCAATGAACGATGCGAGAAAACACTTCCCCGAACTTCCACAAGTATAAAGAAACTGCATTCGGTAAGTAATTTCTCTGTAAATTTGAAGAAATCCGTTTGTCGGATACGAGAAATTTACCTGATCTGGGGCTGTATGTCAACTAAAGGAGTTGGGAAAGTGCAAGTTATTGATGGAATCATGGACGAACATGTCTTTAATAATATCCTGAAGAATAAAGTTAAAGAAAGTGCCCAGCAAATGGGGTTCCACATGTGATCACATTCCAACAGGATAATGACTGCAAGCATACTACTCAACTCAATAGAGTTTGGTTGACTTGGAATGTACCAAAGTAGTTGAAAACAGCAGCTCACAGTCCAGATTTGGGTATGATTGCACAATATAGAGAATATCTACAATTCCTTTCTACTTCTTATACTCACTAAATATGCAGTCCTGGTAACGTATCTGGAGTTAAGATTTGGGGGTCACGTGTAAAAATTGTACACTTACGTCTGTCTATATATGTTGCAAAATAATGTTCATTCTCCATATCTAAACAGAACAACCATGTTTGATGGTACGAACAAGTGATGTTGCATTCGTTGGGTTGTCTATAACGTTGCCACACTATTCCTTCGTTACTTGCAGAGCATTAGTTGTTGCTTCGTTACTTGCAGATCTTTAATCGTTGAAGCATGGCATTACGGAGTGGACTTTGATTAGAGGTAGGTTTGGCAATGGTGTTCGAGGGTTCAAGAAAAATGGCGCTTTGCGCAGTAAGGAAGCTAGTGCTACAAAACTTATAATTTGTGACAATAGGCTATGTGCTCATTGGGAAAAGATTTAACTGATATCCCCATGAAACTATTTCCGGTAAGGTTTGGGTAAGAAACTATCTTCAATTTTGTTATTATTTGGTACATTAACTAATTTTGACCTCCTAATTAGTACACGAACCATGCACAGGTAGCCGCACAAACCATTGTCGGATAGCCCCACAAACCATTCACGGATAGCCCCACGAACAATTTCCAGTAAGGTTAGGTTCGGTTCGGTTAGGGTAAGAATTGACAATACAGAGAAAGTCTGCAATTCACTTCCTACCTCTTATACTCACTTCTTATGCACTCCTGATGACGTATCTGGAGTTACGATTTGGGGGTCGCATATTAAAATATATAGGTGGCCGCGGTGGCTCAGTCGGTAGAGTGCCACACACGTAAATTTGCCGTTGCGTAGAAACGAATTTTCGTTTCATCTCCCTCTCTCTTAGCATCATGTGTTCTACCCTGCTCGAAAACCTTCGCTATTGTTGCCATATTGTCATTCCATTCCTGGACACACTCGCACAAACATCATTGAAAACAATTGAATAGCGCTCCAGCTCGCGGTTCCCACCGTTCGGCAGGGACGGTAATGTGGCAATATAGCACGGCGTAGTGCTTGCTTCTTTTATGCAGTGCATGTTCATTGGCTAGCTAGTAACTAGTGTTGCCAACTGTAATAATGAAGCACTATTTCTGTCACGAAAGGGGAAAGGCAAATAAAGTGGCGGTGAGTTTTGTTGGATTGGAAGCACCATATTTTTATTTTATACTAAGTATTTTACCGGTTTGACATTGTGTGCGTATATTGCGTGTGTGTATGTAAAAGTGTGTGTTTGCTAATGAATGTTAAATTCCATAATGCCTCCAGTTCTGTCGAAGTTGAAATCAAAAACCTTGCATAGCCAACCTCGGGAAATTCTAAGCAACGTGCACGAGTTCATGAAGGAGGAAGCCAGTCATGGTGTTAGCATCCCAATAAAGCATTTTGGCAAGAGAGCAGCGGCTGCGACTGGAGTTCCTGAAAGAACAATCAGGGCTATCATGAACGAAAGACAATCTCTTGAGATGTCAGAAGGCCCCTCCACATCATTCCACACTCCCGGGAAAGAACGACAAAGACCAGCGACCAAATCGTCAATGGACGCTTTCGATGAAAACGTTATCCGTAGGCGCATATAGGACTACGCTCTGCGTGAAAATGAAGTGCCGACATTGAAAAAATTGCATGTCAAATTACAGGCTGACATAAATTTTGCGGGAAGTCAAGAGAGTTTGCGACGTTTGCTGCGAAAGATGGGATTTAGGTGGAGGAAGACACAAAACAATAGAACCATTCTGACAGAAATGCAAGATATTCGCCTGAAAAGAACAAGGTTTTTGAGGCAAATAATGCACTACAGACGACAAGACCGACCAATAATATACATAGACGAGACTTATTTGCACAGCACCCACACCACATCGCTTTCTTGGTCGGATGACTCTGGAAGAGGGCTTCGGGTGCCTTTGTCTAAAGGACGGCGCCTGGTAATAGTTCACGCAGGAGGCAAGAATGGATTTGTCCCCAATGCCCTACTCTTATTCAAATCAAATACCAAGTCAGGAGACTACCACGATGACATGAATAGCGAAAACTTTATGAAGTGGCTCCGTGAGAAATTAATTCCAAATCTGCCGCCCAGTTCTGTGGTGATTCTTGACAACGCTTCTTACCACAATGCACAAATAAATCCTGCTCCTACTCTCGGCTCGTTAAAGAAAGACATGCAGAGTTGGCTCCAAGGAAGAGGCATTCCCTTTACACCTGATATGACGAAGCCTGAGTTATATGACATAATTAAAGTACATAAAGCGAAACATGTAACATATAAAGTGGACTCTTTGTTAAATGAACATGGCCATTCCATTTTAAGACTCCCACCATATCATCCTGAATTAAATCCCATAGAAAAAATCTGGGCTCTTGTAAAGAACTGGGTGGCATCACATAATGTGACATTTAAATTGGACGACGTCATGACGCTTGCGACACAAAAATTTGAAAAAGTCACGACCGAAGAATGGGCGTCAACATGTCGTCATGCAGAAGAGATGGAGCGTGAGTACATGGAACGTGAGGGATTAATAGACGACTACGAGGAGGTGGTAGCCCCTCTCGTCATCCATGTAGGGTCCGATTCCACCGACACCGAAGATTTATTAGGAATTGAGGAACTACTTTCTTCTGAATAACTGGAGGTAAGTTCCCAGTTGTTGTTTTTTTTTTTCTGAACTGTAGACAATTTACCGAACCCATAGCTGTGTTCAATGTTATCTACTGGTTATAATCAGGGCTAGGATTTATAGGTAAATTACATACTTTTAGTTTGACGAAATATCGCTGAAATTTTGTGATATCTGTGCGAATAGTACTGGTTGTAGTGATTTAAGGTACATTTTATTGTCAATATTTTTCCATATTTCTAACTTTAATAAATACTTACTTTTACATATTTAAGGAAAATATACTTAATTTTACATATTTCAACAGGTTTAATTCACAAATTGTTCATATTTCATAATTTTGGAATTATTCAAAATAAATAAATTTTGTGGCTCCAACATCATTTCAACTCTGGCTCCGGCACGTGTTCTTGTAGAAATTGCATAGAGGAGGCTGTCATTTTTGCTGCTTAATGCGATACATATTGTTTTCTGTGTTAAAATTGCCATGCTTTGATGGGTGACCAAGTTCATAGCAGGGCCGGCGGAAGGGGAAGGCGAACCGTGCCATCGCCCAGAGCGGCAAAATTTGAAGAGAAGAAAAAAATAAGCCTATTGAAAACTGTGATCGAGCGAGATATTCTTTTGTGCTGAATAGTATTGAAATAGCATAAGAAGTCTCATTATTTATTTTATATTTTGATGTTTTAGTTAGGAATATATTGATTTTCAATTTTCCGTTGCTGCGTAATGACCAGGGGTGGGGGGGGGGGTCGAAATAGAGTGGCATCTGCCGCCACCTCCCAGGGAGGCAAAATGACTAGCGCCGGCCCTGGTTCATAACAAAAGAAAAAGCCGCGCAGCTTATCTTCTAGTGGCAGTATATGTACTTGTTATTGTTGTGGAAGCCGGCATCCTTTGTAAATGTACAACAAAGGCAACCGACTGTCGCCGATCTCAGAGAGGAAATAATAATACTGCTTCAGGAGGAGTGTTATGGTGCAATTGTAGCGGTTTAACATGTTGGCATGTTATTATCTGCCGTTGCAGTTCCATACCAGTGTATATGGGTTTTGGGAGTGAAAAGTTAGAACGCCACCAGTGCATTAATGCAATGAAAAATAATATATATATATTTTTTATTTTGTTTGAAATCACTCAAATAAGGAATCGTATGAAGAAGTCTTCTTTGCAGCATTTTTGGTAATTTTACTTATGTGTTAGTTCATATTTTGCGAATTTTTAGTCCATATGTATGTAGCTACATACAAAGCCACTTGTTAGTACATATTAATCCTAGTCCTGGTATAATGCATGACGTTTAAAACTCAACGTTAGATAGACCTGAATTCTCTAATTATATTGTTGTACGTAACAGCTGTGCATCGGCGCACTGCAGCGATTTTTCTATCTGCTACATTAGCAACACTGCTTCTTTAGTTGTTTCGCGCATCGCACGGCAGAAATATCTGCACTGGACTCTAACGCGTCTGACTACCATGCTAAAGGTCCCGGGTTCGATCCCCGGCCGGTTCAAATCCGGGAATTTTTCTAACGGTGGAAGCGGTCCCGGCGCCTACCCAGCGTCGAATAACATGGGTACCTGGGGGAAACCCTGGGGGGTAAAGGTGGTCAGGGGCATGATGCTGATCACATCACCCCCACTCACGACCGGATCAAGAAAGTGTGGGGCGTTACCCCCACACCACCTATACGCCTTCATGGCGTGGTGCCATGCACAGGGGAACACTTTACCTTTTTTATATTAAAATTATACGTTTACGTGTAGAAGTTGTAAAATAACGTTGTTATTTACCGCGATAATTCTCCATAAAGAAACAGAGAAACCATCTTTCATGTAAGAACAAATGACGTTCAAAATTTGTTACGCTGTCTACAGTGTTGCCACACTGTTCAGAGCATTGGTCGTGGAAAGTGATTAAGGTTAGGCGGGAGAGGAATGCGGGCTTCAATTACAGGTAAGTTTGGCAACAGTGCTTCACTGTTGAATTCAGGAAAAATGGTGTGTTTCTTAGTGATGAAACATTGTTCATTGGTTACGTGCTACAAAACTAGGAATTGCTTATTGAAAGTGACCATTGGCCCACAAATCATTCCCAGATAACCATTTCAGGTTAGGTTAGGTTAGGCAAGCAAGAGTTATAATATTTCGTTTGTAAAACTATGCATATACTCCAACACTGATTTCAGGAAAAATGGCATGTTCCATAGTGATGAAACATTGTTCATCGGTTACATGCTACAAAACTAGGATTTCGTGGAGTTGATGAAAGTAATCATTAGCCCACAAACCATTCACGGAAGGTTAGGTTAGGTTCAGTTAGGTTAGGCATGCATAGTTATAACATTTCGTTTGTAAAACTACACATATACACCTATATTTTAAAAAAAATCAGCTTTTTTTCAAATTTCCAGACGGAACCCCAGATTTTTTTACAACAGATTCGTGATTAGGAGGTCAAAATTAGTTAGTATACCGAAAATTAACAAAATTGAAGATTTTCTCTATATTGTCAAATCTAGGTTAGGTTAGGCAAGCATAGTTACAATTTTGTTCGCAAAAAATGTGATACAGCTCTAAAAAAAAATCAACTTATATCGGACTTGTTCGGGATTTCCAGACGTGGTCCCCACATTTTAACAACTGATTCGTGATTAGAAGGCCAAATTTAGTTAGTATACCAAATATTAACGAAATTGGAGACATTCTCTATATTCTGCATTCGCTCCCAGATTTGAATCTGATTGAGTATTTATGGCCACTTTTGAATTGCGCTAAACAAACATTTTTAAATAAATCACCAAATATGTAATAACTACATGTAGGGAGATTGGTACTACTTTGCTATACCGGAGACACCAATCAATGATTTATTTCTCAATTTTTTACATTGCTAACATACTATTCCGCATGGCAGAACATTTCTTTAGGTGAAATAATGAATTTCGGGACGACTTGAGATGACCGGACCCCTCTCCGATTTTCTTCAAATTTGGCATACTCATCAATTGAGGCCTTCTAATCACGAATCTGAAGTTAAAATTTGTAGGAAATGTCTAGAAATTACAAAATAAGCGAAAATAAGGCGTTAGTTGTCGGAATGAAGACCCTCGATTTTCTCAATTTTTTTTTTTCACTGTTTGCCTAACCTATACCGCGTTTGGTAGAACCTGTCCCTCTTCCCGCGCTAGGGAGCGCTCAACAGTTTCCGTGCTGGGGAAAGTCAAAGCCAGGCAGCCAATTAAAATACGCAACGTCGCAACAGCGTCTACGTAAGCGCCTCTCTTCTGGCTTTCATTCGCTCCTCGCTGCCCAGCAGACGATTTTTTCCTCGTTTCTCATCGGCACCGAAACTGTTGAGCACTCCCTAGCGCGGGAAGAGGGACAGGTTCTACCAAACGTGGTATAACCACATGCCAATGGTTCATAGGGCTAGCGCCAATGGTTCGTGAGGCTAGCATCAATGGTTCGCAATTTCTAGAAGATTCCGACAAATTTTAACTTCAGATTCGTGATTAGGATGCCTCAATTAGTGACTATGTCAAATATGAAGAAAATCGGAGAGGGGTCCGGTCATCTCAAGTCATACCCCAATTTCTAACGAAAATAATGTCTATTTCTTACATTAACGAATACTTACTGCTGTTCCTTATTTCCTACAAACCATCCACGGGTAGCCACAAAAACCATTGATGTTAGCCCAAAAATTCACGATAGCCCCACGAACCACCACGGGGACGAGGTATGCCTACTAGGTTAGGTTAGGCCTATTAGGTTAGGTTCCATTAGCACTCCTTTCGTTCAATTTAGCATATATGGACAACATCGGCTTGTAGCAGCAGCAATAGCGTGTATTATGCTCTTGTGCACAAAGCAAATGGCGGCAGCAGCAATAGCACATCGGAAATAGATTTTCGTAGAAAACCACATGCATTCGCATTAAAATGGATCAAACCTACATTCCCGAACATCAACAACGCTACAGAAAATGATTTGCGTTAGTACTTTCTCCTGTAAATTCTGTCTCCGGTATAGTCAAGTGTTACCGGGAGATTGCCTAATTACTAAGGCTTCCTGTAATTTTTGCTTTTAGTTCTCACACTTCATCTGTATGAACAACGTTGCGAGTACCTGTACAATATAATGGATACATAGGCTATAATAACCTTCTGATAAGGGTTTGTGGTAAAATCTGTTTGATACTTGTTTACTATCCTTCGGACACATTTATTTATTTTTACAGAAGAAACTACTTATCGTAATAAGTTCCTGTAGCATTGTCGAACATCGGGAAGGTGTTTTGTGTGATGTGGGAATGTTTCATAGCTGAAATTCATGTTGTTCGTTGAAAATTAATTCTCCGATGGAGAATAGCTAGCCCCACAAACCATTCGCGCATGGATAGGTTAGGAAACATAGGTAAAATTTGGTGTCGTGTTAGTATCAGGATCTAGAAATCGGAAATAATTGCGAACCATTGGCGCTAGCCCCACAAATCATTGGCACGTGGTTAGGTTAGTTCTGTTAGGTTAGGAAACATAGTTAAAATTTGGTGTCGTGTTAGTATCAGGATCTAGAAATTGGAAATAATTGCGAACCATTGGCGCTAGCCCCATGAACCATTGGCGCATGGTTAGGTTAGTTCGTCTCAGGCAAGTGAAAAGGCCTATCAGAAAGACGTAGTGGTAATGTGAAAAATTGCAATTAATTTCATCAAAACAATGTTGATACACCTTCAGGAATGTTCCGCGAAGCAGATACGATTGTCAAAAATTGACGAAACGAAAAAAATTCAGGTGTCCGAAGGATAGTAAATTTTTACCATGTATTTTACATAAAACAAAAAATCAGTCGATCATGATTATTAAGCCCACTTTATGCACAGTAAGGTTAATCGGGACTGGACCTACAGTTTAAAGTGACACCAGGTATCGAACCTGGGACACTTTCATAATAAACAAAGCCTCGTACCCTACATATCTATTTTGTCCGAAGGCGTACGGTTTTGTCATTCTGGTTATTGGTTTCCCTGAAGTAGATCAACAACACCTCAAAAGATCGCTTCTGTAGCAATTACTTCCGAGTAGTTCCATCCTGGTGGCATCCATGATTGAAAAATGAATTACGAATTCAATCTGAATTTTCCTACTTACGTATAAGAGTGGAATACCTTTGGAAAAATATGAAATCACATTCAATATATTATTATTACTTAATATAGGGTTAAACTCAATTTTAAATAAGAAATTCAAGACGTCTCAACCAATAACATTACGTGAGAGCTTGTTGATTGCCATATCTCTCGTTGCTATGGTAACGTCTCCGGAAGTTGCACGTCGTATCATAGGTGCCAACCGCAGAGAAATTTTGTTAAACCTAGCAAAATTCGAACCGTAACATTAATAACAGTGTGACTGAGTGTCCCTGCTATGTTTTAATATAGAACAGTTTGGAGGATGCTTTCATGATGATTTCTGTGATCCCATTAATCATTTCTAGTCTGTGATCCCACCCACCACATTGGCATTTCAGAACTTGTCTAGCACTTTCCTAATAGTGAGACGGCAACACTGAGCGTAGATCAATCTAAGGTATAATCATTGCGTGAGTAAAGCTTTCTTAAAAAGTAGATTGTTATCCTTTACGCACAAAATGAAATTTCGAGAAATTTTTGGAATGAAGAAATCGCAGGCCAAAGCAGGCGGTAAGAATATTGCTGCCCGGGCGAATGGAAAAATCAGCAGAAAACCGCCTATGATGAAGAAGTTCCAGAAATTGTCAAAGTGGAAGGCATCTGATTTAAAAAGATATGCCACAAATGAAAGAGGTAAATATCTCGGTACGGTTCTTGGTTAAGCGGTAAGTAGGAAGTATGCAATGTTCAATATAAGGAGGGCAACTCTTCATGTGTTGTGCCGAAAGTATGGTCTTCATATACGCTTGCCTTTGAAAAGAAAATGCTGTGTCAGGATCTATTTTTCTAATTTGGGCCCAAGTTCTGATTGTTTCATCCAGAGGTAACCGTTCCGATTGTTTTATAATTTCTCCTAGCACAAAGACTAATTATCGTAGAATTTTGAAAATCATTGTCACACGAAATTTGAACATTCCTTAAAGTAATGAGCACTGTTTGGATTCTAAAAAAAAAGTTATTTATGTTGAAACAAAACAAAAAAAAATACTTGAAAATTACCTTACGCACTTCTCATGGACAGGATATTCTCCGTCGACAAGTTGCAATAAATATCGTAGAAGCATGTGAATGAATGTAGAAGTACATCGGAACCTTAGTAGAATGACATTTTTTTTTATTTGAAAACTATTTTCTTTAATTATAAAATAATATATCATGTGTTAGGTGGAATATGGTTTCTTCCTTATTTATCTTCAGGTGGTTTAATTAATAGTTCATTTGTTATAGGCAGTGGGTATATTAATGCATTTAGGGACTTTATTTTAAAGCTAAGGGAACCAAGCCTAACCTAACCACGAAAGCATATATTGAACAAAACCTTAAGTAATCGCTAAAACTCCACAGTATGTGTTAACAGATGTATATCAAAATCAAATCATGTAAAAATTGCATTCGTAGCATGATGAAATCACAATAAAACAAAAGGAACTTGGGCCAATCCCGATTTCATCATGGTACACAGGTATGTTTTTCATCGTTCGATTTCATATTTATGTCTGTTAACATATTCATGGGAGTTTTAGCGATTACTTCATGCATGTTTGCTTGAAAATTGTTTTTCACTTCCGTATACTTCTGTATGATTCTTCTCCTGAATCCAGCCATTCCTTTACTGTCGTCTTGATTATGACTGTTGCTTCCGCCATGTAGTTCCCAAATGTTGGTGTGAAGGGATCTAATAGTTAGGTTATACGAGTCAGGTTTAAGGGTCTTAGTATGCAAATAAATTTTAGTTTCTTCACGTCCAAGGACTTCCGTCTGTGTACAAATAACAGTACATGATAATATGGGACATGTCTATACATTACAGTACTACATTAATAGATCTTACACATACAAATGCAAAATACAAAAAAAAAAAAAAATTGGGCTTTTCTTGATTGTTATATCAAAATCACAAAAACAAGCATAACATGAAGATACGGAGCAAATTTACAGTACCGGAAGTTTCTCCAATTTGTTTGAAATTCAGCATACTCACTAATTTTGGCCTCCTAATCACGAATCTGCAGTTAAAATATTGCGCTCATGTGTAGAAATTTCAAAATGAGTGAAATTGAGTGGTCCGCGATCAGCACAATTGCTCATTATTTACCAGAAAATTTTCTGTTTCAAATACTTAAAAAATGATATATACACCCCTGATATTGCTAAGACCCCAAATTTTAACTATGCTAACCTAACCTAACCTAACCTTACCATGAATGATTCTTGGGGCTATCCGTCAATGGTGTATACACCTGTGCATGGTCTTACGACCTCAAATTTTGACTATATTTGCCTAACCTAATCTTACCTGAATGGTCAGTGGGTCTATCCGTCAATGGTTTTCCGGTAATTGCGACAAGGAACCGATGAGAAATCTTATTTTTGTATCCTGCAATTTTACGATCAATGCACTGTTGCTAAACTTACCTCGAATGAAATCAGTTCGCATTCCATATCCTCTTCTACATCGTGATTGTCACTTTCACTTCTGTCGTTTTCGTCCTCGACGCATTTCTCTGTGGGATCGTTTTGGGCCGTAAGTTTCTTAATTAGCCCACGACCATCCTCCTCCACACTACACCTGATATGTCCAACATTCACAACTTTTTTACTGCTCCCTTCCACCATTCTAACACGATCTGTGCTCTCCAAGTATGAAATCAACACTGTGACAACGCTGAAGACACAGTAACTGATTACGAACGTCAATTGTCCATATCAACAAATATGGTTTCCATATTTCTATACGGAGAATAATTGTGAGAATTGAAGCTGTTTTCTTGCAATTTCTACACGTGAGCGCCAAATTTTAACTGCACATTCGTGATTAGGAGGCCAAAATTAGTAACTATACCAAATTTCAAACAAATCGGAGATACTTCCGGTATTGTAAATATATGCCAAAGATACAAAACAATACTACTAGGTGAAGCTAATTACCCAGGTTTCTTTTGACATTTAAATTTGCAAGAATAATATGTGATTGTACTACATTAGAGTTACTCACATTTTGTCGTATATAAGAGTCACTTCCATGTGTTCAGCTATATATTAAAAAAACATATTTTAGAAGCATGGATTTTTACTTGTGCTTGAATGTGATCAATTTTGTTTCTCCTCATATCTTGTGGTAGTTTTTCAATGGAAGAGTTTAGGGAACCTTTTTACATCTCTTAAGTGTTTTGATGGTTAGGTTAGGTGGGCCAGATTTAGGGCTTTTAGCATTACAATAATTTCTCTAAATTATTTTAACATCTCTGGTCAGTGGCATGCCCGAGGGAGGGAGGGGGTTTGGGGGTCGTAAAACCCTGTTTGGCCCAGTATTCCTTAAAAATAAGAATGTCAAATGTAGGACAAGATGGCAAAATGAGAGTTTACTATCAAAAAGTGTACGTATCTCCTCCCTTTCAAAAATCCTGGACATGCTTCTGTCTCTGGTGCTGGTCTCAAGCATGATACCAATTTGAGCCTCATGTCAACAGTATTCTGAGGATTGCCTTGTTGATGGGAAGTGGGGATATTTGCTTCAAGTGCCTTTCACATCATCTTTTCACCCATAAATATGCGCAGGATATTTGGGAACTGCAAACAGTGCTAATTGCTTTCACAAAGCATCAAACTGACTTCCACAATCATTTACACTACACTCTCTCTTCCTTCTATGGATGAAAAAAGCCTTGTCTGTGGGAAATGCAGATGCTTGCATAAGGTACTGTTTACGTGTTTTTTTTTTCCGCTGATAAATTGCACTTTTCCAAGCAACCATTCTGTAAATTACCACTGTCTAAAGTGCTCCTTTTGCATGGAATGCTTTGTGTGCATATGTAGGAGATAATGGAGAAAGAGGGAATACTAAAGCAATCCTAACCTTCTTAAAAGTTACAAATAGTAGCATGGTAAGCCTGTGGGAATGTTATTATATTTCTGAGAGCACAAAGCACAACTAACTTAACCTACTATAGGAGTGGCGTGGGAAAAAATCATTGTGCACCAAAAATTGTGCTAAATATTGAAGAGAGATTTTCGATATGTGCTTATAGGCATGTATGGAATTCAATTCATGTAGAAAATGGATGTATATTATGTTCCAAACAGTATTTGTTTTTTTGTTTCTTTTTTGTGATTGTGTATGATTTTGTATGCTTGGATTTCTTCCATTGTTCTGTGTAGTTTAAAAGAGCCAATAAGGTTTGAACTTTCAGCCCTCCCCCATGCGACGAGGGAGGAAGTATAAATATGGCCTCTGGCAGAGGACAGGACAGAGAGTGTTTATGAACCAGGTAGCAGAAGGGAGAGTGATCTTCGGTCTCCAGTGGCCTCCCATGAGAAAAAGCATCCCGAGGCAGTTCTGCCGATGCTTATTTATTTATTTATTTATTTACTCAGAGTTTCAGATATAGTCTTATTTGGCCATTTTACACTGAAACAACATAAAGTAGAAACAAAAAATAACAAAAGATAAAAACAATAACAAGATGGGATAGATTTACATGTTCTTCGTCAGTAATATACAAAAATTACGTTCAGGAAGGAATATATCTACATTCAGGGGAAGTTTGTTGTAGATTTCTGGGAGCCTGTAAAACAAGGAGCGTTGTAGAAGGGATAGCCTAGTGGTTGGGTTGTGGAAGAGTTGCAGGTTGCACGTTAGCTTTTGGGGTACCCTAAGTGAGAATTCACTGATTAGGAGATCTGTTCTGATTTTGCCATTTATTATTTTGTATAAAAATTTCATGTCAGCTAGATCACGACGAAAGGATGGCGTGTGAATATTCAGAGCAGCCATGGTGTCTGATTTGGATACATGTCGAAAGGAAGGTATTCTATGGCGAACAATTGCAAGAAAGAAACTGAGAACAGAATCTATTCTGGTGAGATTAGTTTTTGAGGCCATTGCCCAAATTGGGGAACAGTATTCGAGGATGGGCGAGATGAAAGATTTAAAGAATAAAGCAAGAGATGATGGGTTTTGAATTTCGCTAAATCTGTATAGAAGACCGAGAAGGCGCATGGCTTTTTTAGTGGTAGCAATAATATGATAATTAAGTGAGTTTTTCATCCATGATAATACCTAGGTCCTTTTGGGTGGAAACGTTTTGGATTGGATTGTTTTCAATAGAATAAGTAGACACCACTTTGTTCTTTTTTAGGGAATAAGTAAGGAAAGAGCATTTCTGAGGGTTTAGTTCTAAATTCCACTGACGACACCACTTAACAAGTTCTGTGAGAGCATTTTGAAGAATCATCATGTCATGAATCGATGAGATCTCCTTAAAGAGTTTACAATCATCCGCAAACAAAAGTATATTGATAGGGAGGGAGGACAGTTTTTCAGGGAGGTCATCCATGTACAGAAGGAATAGGAGCGGCCCTAAGACACTCCCCTGGGGAACTCCAGACAAAACGGGAAGAAAGTTAGAAGAGGTACCTGAAAGAACAACACGTTGCTCACGCTCATGGAGGTAGTCCTGGAGTAAAGAGAGAAATTTGCCATGGATGTTAAATCTGGATGGTAATTTATGAAGGAGAAATTTATGATTAATTTTGTCAAAGGCTTTCAAAATGTCCAAATATATAGTGTCAAGTTGGGAGTTATTATCAATAGCTCTGGCAGCATGCGAAAGTAAGACGGAAAGATTTGTTAGGCAAGAGCTGCCTGGAAGAAAACCATGTTGTGCTGTGTTGATATATGGTGAAGTAAACTGAAGTAACCTGTTTTTGATGATTTTCTCACAAATAATTGATAGTGGCGATAGAAGTGAGATTGGTCTATAGGATTTTACACATTTTTTATCTCCAGTTTTGTGAATGGGCACAATGTTGGCCTGTTTGAAGTTTTTAGGAAACACACCCTTAGAGAAACATTTGTTGAGTAAGGCAGACAGAGGAAGAGCCAAGGAGTCGGCAGTTTTACGAAGGAATATTGTGGCGATTTCACCTGGACCTAGGGACCGGTGGAGGGGCAATGAAGCGAGAAGGTATTTTACTTCCTCGGGGGATGTTTTGATTGAAGATAGTGTGTGAGGACAGACAGCATTTAAGTGGGGGAGAGGGTCGGAAACTGAGGGAGGTGAGAAGTTCTGATGAAAAAAAACATTGAAAAGTTCGGCTCTTTCTTCTCCACTAGCAATATCAGTATTATGAACAATTTCTTTAGGTATACGTGGGCTTTGTTTTCTTGAATTTAGTAAAGTGAAGAATCTCTTAGGGTTTGTAGTACATTCGGTTGTTATGTTATTTATGTGTTCACTAAATTTTTTTCTGAGTAGGTATTTTGAATGACGTCTGATGTCACAATAGGTACCGTGAGTGTGAACATTAGGGTGCTGCTTCCATAGGTACCAAGCCTGTTTTTTATTTTTTAACACAAAGAGAACTTCTCTGTCGAACCAGACGGGGTATTTGGTAGATCTCGGTCTCGTAGTGGGCACGAAGTCTTTTATCGTGGCATGCAGAATTTCGACAAAGTTCTCAACGGCTTCGTTCACTTCCTCTTCCATCAACAAAAACCAAGGGTAGACATTGAGCGCCCGTTGGATGGCATTCCATGGAGCTTTTCGCCATAGGTGGTGGGGGGGTTGGTTCTGCTTGACGGATTCCTTGTCTTTCTTCGTGGTAGGCAGGTGCATTGTGACGTCGAGTGAGTCATGGTCGGAGGTTAGAAGATATTTTCCTGTAGTTACCTGCATATTAGGCAGGGTTGCCAGTACATAGTCAAGGTTGCTGTCACCACGTGTTTTATGCAAGTTGAACTGGTTTAACCCTATTCCATGAATGAACGTATCAATAAACCACTGATCATTTTGGCATTTTATAGTTCCCGTATTTGGGCTTTCCCAATTGATGGACAGGTTGAAATCACCAAATAGCATAATATCACCACTTGTCATTGCTGCTAATACCGAATCCCTGCAGGCTTCGAGGATGGAAATGGGAGAGTTCTTATGTGGGCGATAATACGATCCAATTAGAAGTTTTTTGTTTTTTTGAAAATTGAGTTCTATCCAAATAATTTCACAGTCCTTGATTAGATCTCTTCGTATTTTACAATTCCATTTAACATTAACGCAGATCATCACTCCTCCACCACGACGACTTGCACGGTCATTTCTAAATACATTGAAATGCTTTAAAAATTGTAATTCACTATCCATCACCGTGTCGTTTAGCCAAGTTTCGGTGAAAACTAAGCAGTCATATTGCAATAGCTCGCTTAAGTGAATGTCGCAGTCAGAAAGTTTGTTTTTTAAACTTTGCACATTCTGGTAATACACGAAAAAAAACAGTATAATTTCCTTGGGAGGGTCCCGGGTTGACATGGATGTCACCGCACAAGAGCACGAGGCACAAGAGTTGAAAGTAACCGAGAGTGGATCGCTTACCTAGCGGTCGTTAGTCCTCGGACGTCCGTAGTCCCATCGCGGCTGCGGTCAGGCCAGAAGAAGTTACAGCGGCCGGAAAATGAAAGTTCCTATATCCTATTTTCCACGTCTCCAATAATGATCCACTGTTGACCATAGATACTTCAGAGTTCTGATTCACTCGTACGTGGTATTGAAAAACACAAATGAAGCACAACACCAAGAAAATAAAACCACAATTTGCAGAGCGAAGAAACAGGCTCCCAGTACTATCCGCCATCTTGTCTTGTGTCCTTACTTTTACTTCCACTTGGCAGTTCTGCCGTGGGGCTCAAGTTAGAGGAATGTAAATAATGTAAATTAGAGAATTATTGGAAGAATCCGAGCCTTGTTTTGTTGAATTGTAAATAAATGTATAAAGCCCATTTCTGCTACTTTTCAGCAATCACCCTGCAACATTAATTGAGCTAGTTCTTGGCTGTGATTGATTCTTTGGTTCCGAGCACTCTGGTGAGGAATGGGATGGGAACCCAGGACTAACGAGCCTATTTATACCTGCCGCAAAATTAGTTTGGTATTGAGAGCTGAAGGAACACGCGTCACGGTGTTGCCATATCATGCGGTACGGTACGGTACGGTACGCAGTGCAGCCGTCTGACGCTGTGTCGAGGAAAACGTGTTATGAAAAGGAACAATGATGAAATGTGTTATTGTTTTTCGAGGAAAACGGAATAACAATGATGACAACAATGATGAATGTGTTATTGTTTTCTCTCTTCATTTCCATATCCCTTACAACATGAACAAATTAACGAAACGAGCATTGTTTACAGGTTACCTTTTCAATCCATTCTGTATATACACTTTCAATAATCATTTCTTTCTGAAGTCCCCGTTAAAGTCTGCCCATCTTTCAATTATACCGCAGCTGAGTTGGTGGGGCGTCTGACTTTCACGTGTGAGACCCTCGGTGGTTTGTGGAACTTTTTCAAATATCCCGAGCAGCTCCGGGGTCGACTCAGCCCAAGTGAGTACCTGGGGCAAACCTGCGGTAAAGGCGGTTGGTGAACCACATCACCTCCATAATATGGCCTAGGTCGAGGTCGAGAATGTGTGGAGCTTTACCTCCACATCCCCATATGTCTACATACTTTACTTTATTTTGCGTCCATTATTTTTTTTGTATGAGAATCCCAGATATTTTATGACTGTCCTTAAAGATGTTTCCCCACCTTGAAAAAATGCCGAGTCTTTCAACGAAACTCGCAGTTTCCCAACAGTGGGATAATCTTTCCTCCTATAATAAGAGTAAATATGGCGACGAATAGCATCTTGCTGAAAGGTATCTAAATTTGTCACGCGTTTATTGATATTCCTCTTCTTTCCTGGGGTTTCCAATTTTGAAGCCTCGCATTTATTTATTTATTTCTACCACATTATATTTTTCTTTCCCTATAGTAACAATAGTGTTCTTAGACACGCCGAAAGCAGCAGCAGTCCTGTCCAGAACTTTATTTACAGAAATGATTGGAGCCCCATTGTTTTTCTCTTGCTCAAATTATTTGCGCTCAGAACAAACCATCTCCCGCGTTTGTCCTTTGAGAAGAATTCCTTTTTCTTTTAGTGCATGGCCTCTTTGGTACATTGTCATCTCGAGTATTGCCTCCTGTGCTTGACATTCTTCACACAAGCTCACGACACACTCAAGAACACAGAAAATTATGTACAAAAAATAACAACTAAAACAACACGCTATATATAACAAAGAATACTCTAAATTCAATAAACACTAAACAACGGACCGGTTAAAATATCACAGCAACGCAACAAACAAACAACACGTCCTCTCCCAACAACATGAAATCTGATCGCAGGAAGAATCGCCAGATAAGCGGCAACACCGAGATAAACGTTGTCTGTTGCTAGGTAACCAGGGCTTGGGTGAAGCACTGGGAAGATTTTGATTGGCTCGCATGCCAGCAACCCACCCTCCCGCAGTGCCGTAGACCCGATTTCAACACGTGCTTCCCAAGCGTCAATACCAAACTAATTTTGCGGCAGGTATAGTTGTTTATTTGGGCTTTTTCTGCCAGAAGCGGCCCTGTAAGGGACAATTACGAAGGCAGTTCAGAAAAAAAAAACGCGGTTTGGTTATCAATGACAGGCACTTGTACAGTTGGGAGCTGAGAAGACTGCAAGGCTGAGGAATGCGAAACTGACCTGCCTGTTGTCGCCGTGCGCAGCCAGCTCGTCTTCCCTTCAGGGTGGCAGCGACATAAATAAAAAAGGCATGGTACGAAACCGAATTGCAAATGAATGGAACATATTACATAGTAACAAGTGAAAGCAATACTAATAATGGAATAAAACTTCACAAATCAAAGCAATCTGCTTCCAACGTGACTAAGAAAGTAAGGGTGTGTGCGTGCTTTTTGTGTATTTCCTAGCGTCTTGTCAATGCTTCTTTCCTGGACATGGATCAATTAATTTTAACTTATGCAGGGTAGTACATTTTCTCCCTCGTTTGTATTTACATTTTGGTATGTAGCATCGCTTTTCTGCAACTTTCGGATTATGGAACATGAAGTTGTAATGTCTCGGCCCCATTGATTTATTCACCAACTACGCCCTAACACCCATGGGCGTCCGCAAGGGGGGGGGGCAAGAAGGGGCCACGCCCCCCCCCCTGGAAAATGAATGTGTACATAAAAATTATATAATTCACACATAATGTCATTTCAATCACAGTAATTTATGTTAATTATTATAAATTCGTTGAAGAAACATGATAATTTCAGACTGAAACAGTGTTTTTTGAGGGGTCATCACTATTTTAGATGAAAATATGTGTCCTTTGCCCCTCCCTGGAAAAAAATACCTTGCTTGCCCCTCCCTGGAAAGAATCCTGCGGACGTCCATGCTAACACCCCACACAATTTTTATAAAAGGACAAATTTATGGTCATTTTGGCTCTAAGTATACCTTTTCACACACATAAACACAAACTTACACCCCTCAAATAAAAAAAAAATCTGAATAAACCTTTGCTCAACCCCCGAGTCGGCTTTCCCTCTTTTCGTTGCATGTTAATTCTATTGATAGTTAACCTTCAGCGACCCAGTTTACTAGATATAGTCTGCTCTATACATATACATTTACTTATACACACACGCCAGAACATTCATTCGATTTTTAAAACAAATTCATTTCGGAAAACACGGAAGAAGTGTGAATTCCTATGCCGTTGCTGGTCTTTGAGATGTCCCGTGGCTGACATCATCCGTGGAGGTTCAAGAATAGTTCCGAACTTTTCCGAAGGCCAGACTGCACCTCACACTGTAAGTTCCGATTCCATTATCAGATTCTCACCCTTTCCTACAGGGACTTCTGTATGTCTGGAAACACTGAAAAATTGAACACCCAAGTCGAAGCTTCCCTCTCCACACTACCTCCCCGTTCACCCCCGAACCTCACCCCGCACTGGCAGTCTTCTCAGCTCCCAACTGTAGATACAGAACTTTTATTATACACATTAGAAAAGTACAACATTACATTACTTTTCGACATAATCACCATTCAAGTTGAGGCACTTGTCATAATATTTTACAAGGTTTGAAATTCCTTCTGCAAAAAAAAACCTCCTGCCTGGGAACGAAGCCACCCTCTAACAGCATCGTGAAGCGCATTGTCAATGTCAAAGCAGTGTGACACAAGCCACTGTTTCATGTGCCTGAAGAGGTGGTAATCGCTCGGCACCAAATCTGGGCTATAGGGAGGATGATCAAAAAACATTTCAATGGAACTGTTCCAAAAGTTATTGAGTGTGAATGAGCGTTATCATGAACCAACACCACACCGGAAGTCAGAATGCCCTAACGCTTGTTCTGGTGGCTCATGGGAGTTGTTGTAACGTTTGATAGTAGACTTCTGAATTGATGGTTGAACCACACTCCATGAACTTCACTAACAGTACTCCTTTGGCATCCCAGAAGACTGTTGCCATAACCTTTCTGGCAGACAATGTTTGCCGAGCTTTTTTGGGTTTCTTTGGTGATTGCATATGACCCCACTCCATTGATTGCTGTTTGGTTTCAGAGTTCACATACGACACCCACGTCTCATTGCCAGTCACAATTCTAAGAAATTGTTTCATAATGTGAGAGAAAGTCCAAAGCACAACCCATTTGGTGTTTTTTGTGCTCCTCAGAAAGGAGTTTTGGAACCCAACGAGCACAGAACTAGTGGTATCCCAACTTTTCTGTCACCACTTCATACAAAACAGTCTGAGAAATTTGGGGGAAAGCAAACAAAGTTCAGATATCGTGAACCAATGGACTTCACGGACCGTTTTGTCAATTTCCTGCACGAATTCATTGCTGACTACAGATGAGCGACCACTTCATGCCACATTGTGCACGTCAGTTCGTCCATCTTTAAACATATGACACCTTCTCTCATCATGTTTGGTTCATAAACATTACACAGTTCACCATGAATCGAAGCTGCCGAAAGTTTTTTTGTACACAGAAATCGTAATACTGCATGCTTTTCACATTTGGTGGGATTTTCTATTGGAGTGTTCCTTTTCAATTGTTATAGCGGATGAGTAAACTGCAACACAGCCTTCTCCTTCCACTGCTCACTGCCTACTGAACTACTGTGCACAGCACCACCGGAATGACGTTGCTATCCCCAGCTATTTCTCGCACATGCGCAAATGGAGGTTTTTTTCCGAATTGCCCTTGTATGATAATATCAGAATTATCCAATCGTAATGTACTTGGGTGGAATTAAATTCTAGGCACATATTGGAAGATACATCTTGCTGTCTGCATCTTCTGTACAGGCTGTCTTTACCATCCCTAGTGAGCAGCCATTTGCTGTCTTGTCATCTAGGATATGGATTGCTACTGCCATCTATGAGACAGTTCTAAAGTCAGTTTGAATAATAAATGTAAAGGTTCCATTTATATCCCCACCTGGTGACTGCATGACCTTGTAGCTGGTGGCGAGGCTTGCACACTCTGATGATCCAGTATGCTATACTGGTGGCAACATTGGTGTTCAGACGAATTGTCATTTGTATTAATCTTGCTGCCATGCAGTATGCACCTAAACTAGTTTTTACTCACACTTTTCCTTTTAACACAATAATAACCATTTATACCAGCCCTGGACACCTTTTTTGTGAAACAATACTCAAATTTCAAGAACGTGGAAGTATGCTTGGTTTCTTTTTACAATATGATATATTATTTATATAAAACAGTTCAAGTTTAGGTTAGAAAGGCTTCTCAGTGAGGTAAGGTACCCAACTGAAATTCATCTCCCCTAACTTACTTCCGGATCAGTAGTGTTACTTACACATTTTGCCTCCCAAACCAAGTTTCAGTTCATTAAAACAAGAGCTTTTTTTTTTTCTAAAATATAATTCACACCTATGTCTATATTGGGTGTATAAGGTTAAGACAACAGACAAACTGTAAAAAAATAAATTATAATGATATATGAAAATACTGGGTGCACTGTTTCTATAAAAAGTACAATGTTGTTAAATGCCCATTACCAGTACCCTGCTAACAAGTCTGTGATGTTGAGAAAATTCCAACAACTATTTTGTGTGTTCGTTACATCTTCTCAATGTCCCCTGAGAGCCAAATTACAGGTGGATAATCTTGTTATTACATCCAAAATCCATTTAAAGATTTTGCCCCACTTATCCAACCATTGGTGCAATATTGTTTGAACATCTTTATGATTTTTCCAGGCACTATATGTTACACATGCATTCATGTGAATTCGGCACACTTCACGTTCGATTTTTAACTTAAACCCTTCCAATCATTAAGTGTTTATCGAACCTATAGGCAAATAACCTGCATGGTCCACGATAAACAGATCTCCTAATCAGTGAATTCACACTTAGTGTACCCCAAACTCTGCTAATGAAGGTTTTCTAATCTGGAAATCCACCTTCTACTTTTCTAGGGATTAACATTTTCTCTTTGCAGTTGTTGGGTCATAAAAATATCTAATATGTTTGGCTGAAAATATATTTGTCACGTCCTGGGGTGAGACAGAGGCACCACCTGTGTGGTGGGGATCGTCGGCCGGTCACTCTACTCTGCCTAGCTTTCCATATACGGAGTTCAGGGGAAGAGTAGGAGACATACCTTTCTCTGATATGCCTACGGACTATTTTAGTGCAAAAAGCTATAAAGTTAGTGACTTCATTATAACAACATTAAGGGGGGGGAATGTGTAAGTGCGAGAGGTATTCCTTAATGGAAGGACAAAAGAGACTGAAGTGTCTGTGTGTGGGAAATACTTACATTAAATATTATTATCCCAGATGTCTCTCTCTGCTCTGGTGGCAGGAGTGCCTTCATACGCACGACTGCTCCAGGTATTCTTAGCTCTTCATCTTAGGGTAAACCTTTAGTCTAGTACTTTAACAACAGTCACTGTACTCAGATGATATTGAAAATCATGGGGAATAACAGTAAAGCGAATCGTTGGATTTTATAGTTTAATAAGCAACGAAACAAATAAAGAATAAAAATAAGATGTGATACAAGGATCATGACCTACAAGCTTTTAAGGCGTAATGATGATTACAATATTATTACATTGACCCCTGGGGGTTTTTGTGTTCATTACATTTTAAGACACTGTGCTAAAGGAAATGAATCCTTCAGTTTCTACAGTGTAAACGACAACATAAGGGCAGGCGTACAAATATGGCCCTTCTGACGTTAGTTCGCTTGATCCAAACATAGCTCTCCTAATAACGGAGGTGTGTCATTATACCAACGAATTTACTAATTACAATCCTAGCTAATTCTGGGTGTATGTGTTAGTGTAATGTATGGGCAGAGAGTGTGCCATACTTGGAATATAGAGGAGTTTATCTCCTGGAGGAGTAAGTTAGTTACCATACTAAGTATTCATTAAATAGTTACAAAATATCATTCTTACCTTCGTAAGAAGGGTCTGTTACCACCGAAGAATCTCAGCGATCGTCTCTGGTGAGGGTGTCGATGAGGGTAACAGACTGAATTCAAACGCTTCGAGCATGATGTTTTAAAGTCAGATTATCATCAAGTGGGAGGTTCCTTATTCTGTGCAGTGCTCGCCCACGGGTCAAAAGGAAGGAGGATAGTGGCGGAATGGAGGGCAGAACCACAAAAGGGAAAAAGGGGGATTTAAGCCATATGTGCGTTGGTGACGCCATATCCTATGCTTGGTAACAAGGTTCCTGTTGTGCCCTATGTGCTTACGCCGGGGAGTTATTACTCTAGCAGGATATCGGCGGAACCAAAAGGGTATCTGTTCCATCTGATTTATATGTCTGGGGTGGTTAGACATCAACTAACCTTCAACCTTCCTAGTACGGTGCTGACAAATAATCCCTTCATTCAAAGTTCGTATTACCACATGTGCACAGGCTGGGATCTAACAGGGGTCCTATCATGATCAGTATTCAGTTCCAAAGTTCTTAGAAATTAAATATGGCATGCTCGGATATAAGTTGTAGGCCCTGAAACAAAAATCTACCTAGGGAGCGTACAGGGTGATCACTGCCAGAGAGGACTCCGTTTGCAATTTAGAATAAAATGAGAAAAGAAATGTCCAAATTTCTGGAGGTGACATATTTTAATGCCAATTTAATTTATCTTCTTACTGCACCTCCGAAGCTTGTGCATCTTCCTCCCCCCTCCTGCACTGTGGGGGTGTTATTTACGTCCCTGTTCTGGATCCACCACTGACTCACTGCAGATATAACCAAAATTGTTTGAGTGGTTAACACACTTTAGCTCAATTCACATTTATGCTCAGATTACCCTCTGCTAATGGCGCAACCTGCAAGTCTTCCACAACCCTACCACTAGGCTATCCCTTCTACAATGCTCCTTGTTTTACAGGCTGCCAGAAATCTACAACAAACTTCCACTGGATGTAGATATTTTCCTTCCAGAACATAATTTTTTATGTATTACTGACCAAGAACATGTAAATGTATCCCATCTTGTTATTGTTCGTATCTTTTCTTATTTTTTGTTTCTACTTTGTTGTTTCAGTGTAAAATGGCCAAATAAGACTGTATCTGAAACTCTGAGTAAATAAATAAATAAATAAATAAATAAATAAATAAAAAATACTTTACAGTTAAAAAAGTTCTTTATGGTCCAGAACCCATTTACGCTTCCTGATTTTCTCTCCTGGACCGGAATTGAATTTATTTAAAATTGCTGGAACTTTTAACAACCCTGATTGCACTACTGTTCAGTTGTGTGTATTTTATCCCCAATTCTTATGTTGTGATGAAAGAAAAGAAAATCATCTTAGATGTTACTTGCTCTTCACTATTGAATGTCCCAGAACAGTTTGAATGCTTATGTTTGGAGAGGTGACAGAAATGTACATAGCACAATTATTAAGTTTACAGCAGGTGGAAAATGGTCAGTAAAATCAGTTTTTCATCATAGTCAGTAATTTGTCAGTATATTTCAAAATTGTTCAGTGAAGTAAGTATTTTCTTTTAATGGTTATTAAAGTCAGTACTTTCTGTTTGCACAACTGCAATTTGTTTTTTAATGGAACTTCCGGTTCCATCTTTCTGGTGATGCAGCGATAGTGTCTGCAAAAATTCAAATTTTTTCCACTGTCTCGTGAGTGTTTCCTTTCTCCTTCTTTGCTTTTTATTTAGCCCTTTTGGCCCTCCTTTCTTTTATCCATATATATATTTGGTATGAGATTATACAAAATGCAGTTGCAATTTTAACTCTTAGATGCCGAGGCTGATTTTCCAGGTATTTGCACCAACGGCAAGTGTGTTTTCAGCGGGAAATTTGAAATTCTGCATGTTTCTAATGAAATTTTGGAACTAAGAACATTAGAGGTACGTACAAGTGACACCTCATTTTGTTCAGTCCACTTTGGGCTATAATCCTGATGAGAAAAAATAAATTTTCCGTAATCAGTTAGAAGGAGGAAAGGGGGAAGTAACTATTTTTTACATGAAATTTGAAATTCATCGAACCCCCACACAGGATATGCCAGGATGTGAATCTCCAAAAGGTACCCTCATAATGGGCACCAGGAATGTCAGAAGGTTGTGTGTGTATTGCCAAAAGTGTGTTTTGAAACACCAAAATTGAGAAAGAAGCAATGTTTTTGAAATCAATGAAATAAAAATATCACAATTTTTCGGACATCCCCCCCCCCCCCAATAGTACAGACTCATGCAGAACTCAAAATGTGTATATCCGAATATTATCTGAGACACAGTACGGTATGTCAAAAAGTTGCATACTACGAGAAAATGCTCCTTGTGACAATATGTCACAAGCCGGCATTGGTGCAAATACCTGCTGTGATAATATGTCACAACCTGGCATTTAGGGGTTAATACAGTTTAAATGTTAATTTCAGAAACTGGAAAAGATGAGCAGGGCAAGCGAGTGAAGTTTGATGATAACAAGCTGGTGGAAGTGCTATCATTTGTGGCTTCAGAGAGTGGTAAGATAATGTTTATGAATATAATTTTATCAGTAGTTTTTTATGTATGTTCTTGGGAGTCCTGCGGATAAAAAAAATAATGCCAAAAATATATTCTGGTAAATAGTTTCAGAAATTTTCTTGAATTAGAACCAGAAAGATGGGGTAATATAAAATTTCTATAACATGAAATCAGAGTTCCACTGTACAGTACATGCAAAATGTACAATGAATATCATGTTTACGATTTTCTGCTGCACTCTGCCAGTGTATGCTGATAATGGCATATTTGTACACCAGTTTGCCAATAAAATTTGTAGAGAAATCATTTGACTTAGGAGTCAAATTCGACTGCAGTGTAACTATTTAAGATCATGTAATGGAAATTTATGAAAAGGCAAAGCAAATGCTTGGTTTCATCATGAGGTCATCAAACGATTTTAACAAAAATACTCTGTCAATGTTATTTAAAACCCTTGTAAGACCCATACTTGAACATGCAACCTCAGTATGGACCCCTTATTATGTAAGTTATAGCAACAATTTTAAAAAAGAAAATTTATTAGATGTCTAAATATTAAAAAAAAACTGAATATTAATGAGCATCTGCCCTGGATATTTACTCCAGCTTAAATAAAGATGAGGACTTGTTGACCATTCCCTTGACAGCTTACAGAGTAGAAGAAAACAAACTGATCTACTTCAGTTTGTCTACTTTTTGCATACAAATGTTTCAATGGCAAAATGGATTCGCCAGATATTTTGAGAAATTTATCATTCCAAGTACAAAATCATGATACCAGAAGTAAGCCTCTGCTCAGCACTTCATTCAGTTTCAACAATAAAGGTTATGGTATGTGAATGAATCTCATAGCAAGAGAGAGAAATTCATTTCATGATCAAGTAGACATTTTCGGATATGACCTCCTAAGCTCAAAAAATATATAGTATATATACAAATTCATTTCTTTACTTAATGTAGTAATTAGAGGAGACCTATAATTGGGCAAATAAATGCCTATTGCTCACCCAAACTCACGTAAAGAAATAAATTTGTTTTAAGTGGTAGACTTTTGATCTTGCCACCAAAGTTCCTGTGTCCGAGTTCCAGCCGGGGCATGGGTGTCATTTGTGAATGACCCTCCATCAATTTCATCTATCATCACTGGGTATTACATCCCCTTGTGGTTAACAAAATTATATCTAGTAAGTCTTGAAGCTTTCCTGGCGACAAATTAAAAGATTATCTCAGGCTATCGACTGGGTGAGTTGTGAAAAATATTCCAAGCTTTCGAGAGCTAATGTCACACTCATCTTCAGGGTAGAAGTAAATCTCCCAATTTTCATCAAAATTATATCAATTTACTTCAGCACATTCATTTGTTGTAAAAGTGCATTCACATTATTTCCACCATTAAGTTGAACATAAGGATGTCCAGGATTTGTCAGGTTTTTTCCAGATTTCTTTAATTTCTTAATATTAGGTTGTGCTAGATAAATGGTATGTTATTGAAAATCCAAAATTTTGCTTCATTTGTGTATTTTTATTACTTTTAGTGGCATCTTTGATGAAAGCTGATGGTAAGGATTCCAGCAAGGAAATAATGTGTTGTAAGGTGAGCATGCAAGGATTCTCTTCCAAGGTATTTTTTACATGTATGTTCATGGTAGGGGTCTTCAGTACAAATTTTTCACTTTTTTTTTCAAAATAAATAATAGAGTGGTCAAACTCTATGTGCAAAACTTAAATGTAGTTTTAAGTTCTGACCATTGGTTTTCATTCATTGATAGCAATATTGACCAAAATTATTTTTTAGTCTTCCAGACAAACACCACTTGATGAAACAACCAAAGGTTCCTTATTCATATTACCCTCTCAACCCTTCAGATTCACACAGCTACCCCAAACTCTTCTCTGCACCTTCCGCTTCATTTACATCCTGACCTGCAATATCTTTTCCTGAAGAAAGCACAGCCCTCAACCAAAAATCATCATCCACTGCTGTTGCACCCAAACCCATACTTAGGGATCTTCATTTTGTACAAATGCAATAACACCAAAAGATGTTAATTGTTGCATAAAAATGTTTATGCATGACATGTGCTGGATACTTTTTTCATCCATTCAAAATCATGAAATAGCACAAATTTTGCATGAAATGCAAATTGTGTCCTTTTCACAAATTTTAATGCACTTTGTGCTTAAAGAATGAAAAATTATGAAATCCCATTATTCTTGTGTCTTGGATTTTTTTAAAAAATGTACCATATGTACATGTACATAATGTGCATGTTTTCCACAGTTCTATCCAAAAGAAAACTATGGTGCATTTCATACATGGAATAATTCCAACAGCAACATGAAACCACATGTAAATGTATGATTCCCATATATTTCCACAAAAGCTTGGTTAAAGATAGAAATATGAATATTTGGAAAAATAACATCGAAAAGGAAAAAGAAAAGACTAATTTTTTAAAAAAGTAACACTGAAAAATTAAGGTCCCTACCTGTACTGTTGCCATCCTCAACAATTACCATCACACCACTTCTTCCACTCCTACCAAGTGATACCTCTGTGAGGGAACACTGGGAAAGAGCCTGCAAAATGGCTACCTCCTGTTGAAACCATTTATTAACCATTCCCTTCTGCCTCCCATACCCACTCAACTCTATCCAAACTCCTGACAGCACCCACTCTCCCTCTCGCTCCTCGCCTTCCCTTCCAGCTCTCTACATGGAGCCTTCTGGCTGATGGCCATTTCATTCCACCGCCTGCTCTTTGGATACCATGACAACAATGCGATTGATGCAGATGGAAGCCCATATTTCTTTATCTGGTAAGTGTTTTCTCTTCCACTATTAAACACACACACACACACACACACACACACATAGAGAGAGAGAGCGAGAGAGAGAAATGAGTCATATCTGGTCAGTTGCCAGCCAGAGATGTGGTAGGAAAACCTTCAGTTTTAATCTTTTTAACCCTGTTCATGGCACAATGTGGTGCTTGACCATGAGGAAAAACCCCACTGACACTGTTGTGGGACTGCACCATCAGTGAACAACATGCTTTCTTCCAGTAAAAGTAGGAGATTGAAACCTTTGTTTATTAAATGTTGCACTGTGAATTAACAGAGAATTTGAGGAGGTAAAAAGGCTTAAAGCAGGACAGACAAGTTTAACCAATGAAGAGGCCCAACAACATCATGCACAGAAGCACACACTGAGACATTGATCAGAGAAGCCTGAGAGATAACTGTGCCTTAGTCAGATATACAGAAGGTTGTTTCACGTTGATGGTAACGATTTCGATCACCAGGGAGCAGCACGTAGGCACAGCACAGAGCACCCAGAGCCAGTAGGACGGAAGTACTGTGTGTTGACTTGCAAAGACTATGGTTGGTGTGTAAATTAGTGTTTATTAGGCACCAAAAATTCCAGTCCTTTGGGAGGGGTACATCTGTGCCTTTCCGACGTTGGTTATAGTTATAGCCAGATAATTAAACAGTGCCACATGAAAGCATTCCATGTGTCAAAGAAGGGCATCAATGCAGTGTTGAATCGCCATAAAGCTTGCACCGTACCTGTTGCTGGAACCAGTCAAAGTGGGCCTCGGACATATCGGAAGCCAAAGCGTTCCTCCGATGTTGTGCGGAAAGTGAGACCCTTGGTGCGATGTGAAAACGCTGCAACGCAAAGAGTGATTGCACAGGCAGTACAATGTTCCCTGCAACTGTAAATTGCATCATAGCCCAAGATTTACAACTTGTGCGGAAGCACAAGGCTCAAGTTCATAAGTTGCATGCCACACATGTCCAGGAGAGGAAGACCACCAGTCGGAAGCTCTACGAACGCCATCTGGCAGGGGACCGCTGGAAGTATGTGGTGTCCCTGGATGAAGCATGGGTGTATCTGTCGGGATGTGGTAAAAATAGGGTCATCTACTATCGTCCACGTGATGCAAGAGGTCGATCTGAGTGGGTACGTGAATGTGCTGAAAGTTTTCCAAGCGGGTTCATGGTTGTTGGTCGTTACTGCCATAACGGCAAACTTCCACTGCGCAGAGTGGAAAAAAAGGCTAAAATAAATGCAGCCTATTACCAGACGAATATTTTGGATCCACTTTACAGACATGATATCCCATCTCTCTATGGCAGCGACACATCTCGCGTTGTCATCCACCAGGACAAGGCATCCAGTCATACGGCCAAGTCCACGCAGGCATACATGGATCGGATGGCACGTGAAACGGGCATTCATGCAATCCCCTTTACAGACATCCCTGTGAAATCCCCCGATGCCTCTTCCATGGATTTTTGTGGGTTTCCGTTGTTGAAATGAGCCTTGGGAAGTAGACGGCCCCGCACAATTGAGGGTCTTTGGAAAGCTTGTCAGGAGGAATATGATTGTTTGTACCAATGTGTTCTTCAACGAAGTCTCCTCCAATGGAAACTCCGCTGCAGGGCCATTGCTGCAAGACAGGGGTATCACGTGGAGCACCACCGCTCGTGGAGTCACGGTTTTTCTTAAGGTGAGGTGGGTTCTAACTTTGTTACCATGGACGTGAAACGACCTTCTGTAAGCTCTGTATCTCATTTGCCATAGCGCATGATGTTTTTGGTTACGTAAAGTTTGTGCACGGTGAGCTCTTGCACAACTTACTGAACTGGATAGTAAATCCTCTCTAGGATGTGTGCTGAGTGCTCCTTTATTATTATTATTGTGTTCAGTACCTTCCTAATGAACCCTTCTGAGTGCCACAGCCTTGAATGGGCTATCAGTTAGACTTGCGCTCACAGGGCTGTAGAAACACTGGCTGGGTAAAGTTCACCTAACGTGCACTCATTACTTTCAGTTTGGTATTTCAACAACTTATTTTTTTCTTGTTTTTATCAACTGTGTGATTAAATTCAAATCTTCAAAATTAATAACATTTTATTAATGAATGAAGATTTTATTAATTACATGCTTTAAAACAATTAAAATTCAGACTTAAGAAGCAATTTTCTTCTGGGTATTTTTTACCCAGCATCATCCTGCTGGGTAAATAATGGCAAGAAAACAACTTGCAAACTGAACAAATATGTCAATCAAAATTCCATCAAAATATGCTGGGAATGTGTGAATGCAATTGGCCACCACTTTGAACAACTCTTATAACACAGGCTAGTACTGCAATATAAATTGTCTGCATCCTTAAGATATGTGTGCAAAAATGAGCAGGATGTTACAGATTGAAAATGCCACCTTCCCTCGCCATCTGCAGTCATATGCTATCTTGGCTCCAAGCCAGTTTTCATATTGCAAGCAATCAAAGTTAGGGTTATAGGAATTTTGATACAGTCTGTAGAACTAATAAGAATAAAACTAAATTTTAAAAATTGCTCAATATTTTAACATTTCTCAAGACACCTCTGTAATTGTTGTGATAGACATATGTGAACTATGCCAAAACTGTTGGTCATTAAGAGAAATTTAGTCACTGCAAGCTAGGGATGGACTATATGATTTTTTTCCAATACTAATAAAGTACTGATACTAATAACTGATATTCTACTAATCTGAGTTATAAGTGTTTCTTGAAGAGCATGAAGAGTTTGTCAACCTTCTGAATTAATTACACTAAGTAATAAAGACCAGTTTGGCATGTACTTACTTGATACTCAAGCTCTCACCACACCATGTAGCTTCCTCAGGAGATGGGACAAGTGTAGTAAGGATTTAACACATGGGAAGGTAAGTTAAAGGTTAAGATAAGAAGACTATAAAAGGAAAAAGACACTCCTTCCTACTTCAGCTGTGGCTGACAACTGACTACTTGACTACTTAACTCTTTACTATACTTGTCCTATCTCCTGAGGAAGATGCATGATGTGGCGAAAGCTAGAGAACAAAGTAAGTACATGCCAAACTGGTCTTTATTACTTAGTGAAATGATAACATTTTGTAGGTTTGTTGCGTATTACTCACAAATCCAGAATATAAAAAAGGGAACGTTAAAATTGTACTTACGTATGTGAGTATATTGTTTCCACTGTAAAACGACGTTTCGGAGATTGACTATCTCCTTCTTCAGGTTCGTATAAAAAACTAGGTACTTAGCATAGTATGGCGTCGAAATGTAAAATGAGGATTGTGGATAAGGGTTGGTTTGGATACATTTAAAAGTTATGTTTCTGTACTAGAGGAACGTGAAAGGCTAATCGATCACTAAAAAGACTTGCACATTAAACCTATTCACAGGTAAAAAAGTTAAAAATCTAAAAAACCTGCATGATTCACTAAACAACTTGCAGGTTCGGTCATTCCTACCCAACTGTGCATCCTAATCCACACGATGGTCAGTTTTCCACGGATGTTTCCCCTCTCCCCTTTATTTTCTCATTTCCCCTTATTACGTCACAAATCCAACGTAAATTCACGTTCTTCCTGTGCCGCTTGTATAACTTCCGGAGTGACGTGGAAACCGATATTGGGTTCAATCTTCCAGGCCTTGTCCCATTTTTTGAGGAAATTGATCCACCCTTCTTCCAAATTTCCTTCGTCCCTATTAAGATTATTCTTCCCCCCCCCCCTACAAATATTCACTGTTTCATACACGTTTCTTCCCAACTTCCTCCCCTCTTTTCTAATTATCTCTTTTTTTGTGATTCTATGCCCACTTTCCAAAATGTGTTCTGAGAGACCCGTTTTGGGAACTTTTTCCCTAATATCCTTCTCATGCTCGCTCCATCTTTTACCCATATTTAGGCCCGTCTGTCCTATAATGTTCCTCTAGTACAGAAACATAACTTTTAAATGTATCCAAACCAACCCTTATACACAATCCTCATTTTACATTTCGACGCCGTACTATGCCAAGTACCTAGTTTTTTATACGAACCTGAAGAAGGAGATAGTCAATCTCCGAAACGTCGTTTTACAGTGGAAACAATATACTCACATACGTAAGTACAATTTTAACGTTCCCTTTTTTATATTTAGTGAAATGATGGCGTGTGGTGTAAGTTATGCCTTATCTTCTGAATTAATGTTTATAAATACATAGCTGCAGTTGGTTTTATCTTTATGAAACCACAATATATGAATTCAACATTTATACATTCCCCATAACATGAAATTATTAATACTTATAGTTATAAAAAAATAACAAAATGGTGGAATTTTCCACAAATTTTCGTGCAATTTATGGATATATCATTAATTTTTCCATGACGCTCATATGCCTATATTGGTTTATACTGCTTCACCCCTATTGCAGACACAGTTTTGTTGTTATGAGTTGTATCATGCTAATCAAGCACATGTTTGCATTAGTTTTAATCACCTGTTTGGGACTGTCTTTTGCTGCTGTTGGTGATGTTCAAGATACAGAAAATTAGAAGTCACATGGTCTGTGTAAGATTGCATCAAAGGATTAAAGATTTCAAAAGTGAAATATCCACACGGATGCCAATAATCTTCATTGATTAAAAGTTGTTCAAATTATTGATTTATAATAGGTGAGTGTTCGACTCAAATTATATGCATTACTTTACCAGAGTTTTTGCTTCATGAGATTTACATCGGAATATTCAAATGCTTGTTACAGTGGCGTAGCGGCTGCCCCCATAACCTCCATGGAGTGGTAGTGTATGGGGGGGGGGGAGGACATCTTGGGGCCCAGTGTTCTCTGCTGCTGAAATTTCTATTAATCTCAGAAATTAAACAGATAATGCCCCTCTCAGGAATGAAATAACTTGCTTGCAGATGGTCATCAATAGGGGAAAAAACCTTGTCTCGTACTTTTATGGATTGTTTGTCATAGGCTTACAGAGTGTAAATGGCATCATCAGAATTATGATTAATCTAGTAAGAACAGTAACGTACTCAACATTTGCCACTGTTATTAGTTTTAACGCAAGATTCCACACCTGCCGTGTGTTACACATTATCTATACTGTGACAATGTAGTTAATTTTTCTTGTAACTGTTAAACACTTCAAGGGGGGCCCAAAAGCCCAGTAGGAAGAGGACCCAGAGTGCAGTTATAATCTTGCCCTGAGGGGCAGTACCCCCTCTTCTGTCTCGCAGGGTACATTATTTTGGGGGATTTTGTGAAATTCATTTTCTCCAACATTGAAAGTTTTGTGAACATTTCTGTCGAACCAATTTGTGTCCAATGTGTTATGATTTTGTTATGATCTATGATGCTCGAAGTGGAAATTCTTAGCTGGGAGTATCCAATGGTGCATGGTGAATGAGTGAATGACTTGGAGACAATGCAGTTGGTGGGGGATGCTTATGGAAATTATCCTAGTGGGGGATGCTTCATGAAAGTTTTCTTAAGTTACTCAGTTTTCAAGCACTGATGATCTATTTTAAAAACAGGTCTTGTTTCATGAAAAATTCTTAGAAAGTTATGTTCAGTGAAATCGTTAAAATTATGATTAAACTCCATGTCCCTGTGGCAACTATAGTTTGGGGGGCAAGTCCTTCCACTTGGGTTTTCATTGAGTGGCCTTGTTATGACGATTGACTGACTTTTCTGAGATGAGCTCTACTCATCTGAAAATCCAAAATAGGAGTATTAACATTCATTTAAACAATTCCCCAGAACAGTATTGTTTTTTTAAAATATCTGTGTTATGTATATATGTAATAATAACATAACCCATGGTGCAATAGCTCATGAAGGCCAGGGCCGACTGCCGACCTCACTCTCACCTGCCGAGGTGGAACATCATCCAACCAGTTACGGGGTGGGGTGACATGTGGTCAGCCATGAACCTCCAGTCATTGTTGTAATGTACGAGGGTCATTTAGATTGAAGTGGCAACACTGCTGTGAATCACGTGTTGTTTGTCCGGGAGAATAATGACGAGCATAGTGTGTTCCTGGGCAGTGTAGCGATTGGATCGATGTGTTCGTTCTCTTGTATTATGGTGTGTGTGGTCAGTGGAGGGTGTTAAAGTGAGATGTGTGTGACATAGCACCCTAAGCAATGTTTACCCATGCAGAACAGCGTGTGTTCATCAAGTTTCAGGTGGCACGTGGTCGACCACGAAGGCATTATGCTCTCACATCAAGTGCCACAAGGGGTTCCTTAAATGCTGCATACTATGCCTTATACCTGAGTCACCACTGTTTCTCCTGCAGTCTGGGCTCTCTTACGACGATGGGGTTGGGAGGTACTGGAGCACCCACCATATTCCCCAGATATGAGCCCCTGTGACTTTGATTTGTTCCCAAACTTGAAAGAACCACTTCTGGGACAATGTTTCTGCACGGGTAAACATTCTTTAGGTGCTATGTCACACACACACCTCACTTTAACACCATTCACAAACCACACACACCGTAATACGGGAGCATGAACACATCAATCCGATCGCTACACTGCTCAGGAAGACACTAGGCTTATCATTTGTCTCCTGGACAAACAACATGCGATTCATAGCAGTGTTGCCACTTCAGTCTAAATGACCCTATTTGTTTTGTCAATTACACTAGGGTACAGCCATTTTGTATCCTCTTAGCAAATGTGTGTTCTTAACTAATTTTGGCATGCTGATTTTGGATTTGCCACTCATTTTTCTCAATCATGTACCATTTTCGAGATACGCATGATGCCATATGTGGTATAATATGGGTAACGTATACATCAATGAATTCCGCTCTTCATGTAATCTGGCAACACTGTAAACTGTTCACTTGCCTAATTATCATGTACAGTGGTCGGAAGTAGCACGCTACTTGTAGTGGCACTTCTGTAGCAAGCTACAAAATTTGTAGCTGTGATAAATTTTTAAAAATGTAGCTCTAGCTATAGTGACGCTACAAAATTCCTGTACAGCTGCATATCTTCTCAGCATTTTGAGGTAAATTTTCAATGTGGCAATAGGGTCAAATAACATTCGACAATAACGCTTACTTTTGGCAGGACGTTCATAAAGACAAAGTCTATTGCATGGAAATACGAATAATCTAAGTTATAAATATCTTGATATCACAGATTATAGATATCCACGTAATTTATTAGTATCTAAGTAATTCTAATACCCAGATAACTAACTGATAAATATATACATATATTACAGCTAAGAGCTAAGTTTTTCTTATCTGCATCGCTATTTTGGGGAGCAACATGCCTTGTTTGGAGCACCTCTGGAATAATATGCCTCATTTGCTCCACCTCCAGAATAAATTCTGTTTATATTCATGGCATAAGAGAGAGCAAAATGTCATTATTTACTGTGAAAAAAAAACAACTTGCAGTGCAAAAAACGAGAGATCCATTTTCCACTACAATGACAAAATAATAGTGCTTGCAATCAATGGCTCAGTTCGTTAACAGCTTTTTGTCGGTATATAGGATCTCATCAGCAATATATTATTAAAAGGTACATACAATTTAGCGACTTTACTGCAGAAATGACAATTTTCTTTAGTCAATATACAGTTGCCAGATTTATTTATTTTCCTACTTTTATGTCACTTTTTTGTAACTTTCGCTAATATCAATGATGATGAATGGTTTATTTAGTAATTATCTTATCTAGGGTTGCTTTCTGCCACTTTTGGCTTATTGTGAGAATGAGAAAGAATGATGAATGATGATGAGCAGTGTGGAGAATGGAGGAGCAGGGAGATCCCATCCTCCAAACTAGGAGTCTTTCCTAATTTTTGTTTTGAGTTCACTTTATGCACAGATAAGCTAATTGAGACTGGATCCGAACCACTCTGTGTCTCTGCCAAGTATCGAATCTGGGTCCTTTGATTACAAGGTGATTTCCACTGTTTTTTTAAGGAAGCATTCCCAACAGAAAAACTTACGTAAAGCATTGCTCCACCTGTTTCTCATTAATATCATCAGCTATCCCCAAGATTTGAGCAAAAATCCCTCCCTCCCAATTAATATTCTGTTTAAGAGCTGAAGATAAAATTGATAAATATCGCATTGTAATGTTATTCCCCGTTTACACAACACGTTATAGTTAATTTCAATACATATGATATTCCAATTAATTTTGCAAAGTAGTCAGTGACAGAAATACATATTTTTGATATGACTTAATGAGAATAGGGACATTTGTAAGACCTCGTTTCATTAATCTTTCACGTGGGCAGCATGAATATTTAATAAGATTGATTGATTGATTGATTTGGTGTTTTAAGTCCACTTTATGCACAGTAAGGCTAATTGGGACTGGACATACAGTTTAAAGTGGGATCCGAACCACTATGGGCCTCCACTGGGCATTGAACCTGGGACCCGTTGGTTACAAGGCGACGACGCTACCACTGCATCGGGAAGGCCCGAATATTTAATAAGAAAAAAAATCATTACAAAGCATAGTTTACCCTCCAACTATTTCTCCTTCTTCCATTATTTCATTATTTAAATCTGCACAGATAGTAAAACTGCCCCATATCTTGTCTCTCCGTAGGCATATTAAAATTGGCTCTCGAAGAGCAGAGGACAAAATAGTCAGGGACCAGTGATGTGTTCATATGGGGGTTCATGTTTTGAGTGTCCTGCTGGCCTGGCAACTTTGGATGTCTTGTTTTTTTACCTTGAATTGAATGGACAGAAACACGAGAATGGGCAGGGGTCATGTTTCTAAGGTGTTGTTTTCAAAATTGTTGTTCATAAACCTTTAGTAGAAATGTCAGTTATTTGATTTGGTTTGCTATATTTTACTTCGCTTTTTGTTTCACTTTTGGCTAATTTGCGAAGATGGGGATGAGTGATGATATGATGAAATTGATGAACATTCACAAACATCCATGCCCAGGCTGTGATTCAAATCCGGAAATGTCAGTTATTGAGGAATTATTTTATCATAACTTACATACATACTTTATCCTCTAACACTATAGTGAAAATAAGTAACTGAAGTAACACTGCTATCAAAATTATTGAATGACTGGAATCATGATAAAGAGTAACATAATCTATGTTCCATTAAGTACAACAATTATACTAGGGGCTCCATTTGAATGTCCAAATGGTGGTTTTAAGTTTTTTGTGCGGAAGTAGCGCAAAAGTAGTGAAGAATCTATTAGCGAACAGGAGTAGCGTATTTTACAGCATTTGATTTGTAGTGACAAAGTATGTTGACTGAAAGAACCCCTTAGCACATTCTATTACATTTCTGACAAATTCACACCAAAATTGCAATGTATTAACATCACAGATTGTGTAAAGATAGTGTACCGACTGTACTTTGGGTGTTGCTGCAAGATCAAGACTGCACATAGGCCTCAAATGTTACATGTCAGAATTGTGCTGTGTAACACTAAGAGAATGGTTGAATGGTATTCATTCAATGCCTTTCCATGATATCGGTTGAACCAAGACACCTCTGAGACAAGATTGTTATTTTTGTCGAACTGTAGTGTGTGGCTATTCCTCGAAGAATAAAATCATATGCATATGCCAATGTGCCCTCCTCATGGAAGCCAGTACCACATAGTGAGAGATTCCCAGTTCCTAAAGCACCGTCCACCACAGTGGACTTGAATATTTATTGTGGCCCGGTCCTGAGAAATGTTCAAATCAAGGGAACATTCTTCATCTCAAGAAGAAGTCAACAGGAAGGTTCTTTCAAACGTAAAATATAGCGTTAGATAGGAAAAGATAGGTACGTTAGTTTTTCATAGGATAAATTTCAAATCTTTTATTTCATTTGGAAATTAATCAAATTAAATAGCCACATGTCACAGCACCTAGCACTGCACTCTGACACGACTAATGTTGCCAGTACATTTGGAATTTTTTTAAAAAAAAGATAAGAATTTTATGAATATGACATGATTAACCCCATAAATAGTTTCTATTGAATATAATTCATAAAAATTTATTGTTCCTTTATCAATTCGATGAATACCCATTCAGAACATCAACACACATCGAAAATTATTGCAAGTGATTCCATGTCTGTGTTTTATCCATGTTTTTCTTTCCTTTGTACGATTTTTTTTCACACCTTACGAGCTTTTATTCCATACTGAATGTTCATGCAGACAAGTATACACTAATGATGAAGGAGACAGTAAACACTTACCACACAAAGATAAATTATTCTATATTTCGCGATCTGAGTCGCATTTTCATGCTAGGAGGAAAACGATCGGCGTTATTTGGAGAAGAGGCACAGAATACTGACCGTAGCGTCTCTACGATCAGTGTTGCCAGATATATATATATATATATATATATATATATATATATATATATATATATAAGTTAATAACTGAAATGTAATGTGATACAAAAGTTTTGAGATTTTCTCAGAACTCCCCACACCAGAATTAGTAAATAACAGATTATTTCATCTAGGACACAGAAAAGAAAGTTTAAATTTGTTCCCTAGTTATATCAAGCAAAAAGTACAAAAAATAATGCACTAAATATTTGGCCACATGAAGTCCACCTCATCCTCGAAGATGGAATTGTGTCTGCACCACTGTGTTGAAGTAAAGTAGGTGTTTCCAATATCCTCTCCCCATTATTTATCAGAGATTCATATCCTGATTTAGTTTCCAGAAGCTGGATGTATATGTTGATAAAAACTGGGATGGTGGGGTATTTGTAGCAAAATTGATTTCTTGTACACCCAATGGCAAAGAAAGTAATACGTAAATTGTCCATCAACATTTTCATTCAGTTTGTTTTCCACACCATGATGATAAAGAATTAAAATAATGTCAATGAATAGAGGTCAACACCTGCTTCGCATCAACAGAATTCCATTCCAACACAGGATGTGGAATAAAAAAAATGAAAATGGCGATGGACAATTTGCCTACTATTATATTTGCCATTGGCGGTACAACTGTGTGTGTGGGGAGCGATGACTAGTGTCCATCCTTGGCATTTTCAATTTTAGGTACGTTATACTTAGGTATGCGGGCACAAGAGACTGCGTTACGCCACTGGCCTTTTATGTGATCACAAAATATAGTGATTTACAATATGTTGGTTCAAAGTAAATGGAAACATTAAATTTTGCATGAGCTCCAGGATAATGGGACTCCATGAATGTGTCATGTGGCATTTTCGCATATCCCACAGAATATCAAGAAATGGAAAAGTATTGGCCAGTATCAGTAAATAAAATCCAAGTGATACTTTACGATTTTGATTGGAATTGGCTCAGCACTAGTTAACATATTTTTCCAGAAATAGTTTCAAAAAGATGATTTTTAAAAACTGTCATAGCAAATAAATCATTAGTGTTTGAGAAATTTGTTGTGAAAAAACATGGGATTATTCAATTCCGTAAATTAAATAAGTATGATTGAGAGATAATTTCTCGTAATAAGATGATAATTGTTTCAGAGTGAAAGAAGTAGTGAAGAAGAGGCCGAGCTGCGTGAAGAGGCTGAACTTCCTGAAGCTGCAGAGCCATGTGAAGAGGAGGCTGTATGTGGTGAAGATGCTGAGACAGACAAGCAGGAGTCTGCTGCACAACGTGAAGATCCCAAGCCATGCGACCAGGGTGCTTCCGCACCTGTTGAAGATGGAGAATCATGTGAAGAGGAGACTGCATGTGGTGAAGATGCTGAGACAGACAAGCAGGAGGCTGCTGCACAACGCGAAGATCCCAAGCCATGCGACCAGGGTGCTTCCGCACCTGTTGAAGATGGAGAATCATGTGAAGAGGAGACTGCATGTGGTGAAGATGCTGAGACAGGCGAGCAGCAGGCTGCTGCACATCATGAAGATGCAGAGCCATTTGAAGAGGAGGCTGCATGTGGTGAAGATGCTGAGACAGACAAGCAGGAGGCTGCTGCACAACGCGAAGATCCCAAGCCATGCGAGCAGGGTGCTTCTCCACCTGTCGAAGATGGAGAACCATGTGAAGAGGAGACTGCATGTGGTGAAGATGCTGAGACAGGCGAGCAGCAGGCTGCTGCACATCATGAAGATGCAGAGCCATTTGAAGAGGAGGCTGCATGTGGTGAAGATGCTGAGACAGGCGAGCAGCAGGCTGCTGCACATCATGAAGATGCAGAGCCATTTGAAGAGGAGGCTGCATGTGGTGAAGATGCTGAGACAGGCGAGCAGCAGGCTGCTGCACATCATGAAGATGCAGAGCCATTTGAAGAGGAGGCTGCATGTGGTGAAGATGCTGAGACAGGCGAGCAGGGTGCTTCTGCACCTGTTGAAGATACTGACCCATGCAAGCAGGAGGCTGCCGCACCTGTTGAAGATGCTGAGCTGCACGAGGAGGAGGCTGCAGCACCACCTCGTGAAGATGTCAAGCTGCGGGAGCCCTGGTCGGTGGGCACCATTTGTGTTATATGTTGAGTTCATGTTTTGAATTTTGGTTTGCTTGCAGGCAAACCTAAGTTTTATTCCCGAGGATTTCAGGCAATTTGGTATATAAAACAATAATTGGACATGTGTGTTTACATTAATAATTCTTAATTCTTTCATGTTCATTTTGTATCAGGTAGTTACAACTTGTATTGTTTTCATGCAGGTAATGTTCACTATTTTTTTTTTTTTTTTTCACATGCATCTCTACTTCAGGGTGTTGCTACATTCTGCAGCTTTTTCAAGAGGTTGTACAAGATTTAGATAAAATATTATAAAGCTTTAAAAGATAACCAGAAATTGCACTGTCACAATGTGCATCCTTCCATGTCTGTCTGGCAGCATTACCTGCATGAAAATTATTTTATGTGGTGTACGTATGGTTTTGTTTCATGGTTATTGTTGCACACAATACATCCTACTTTTTCGTGTCTCTTTTACACTTTGATGCCACTCAGAAAACGGTGAAGACTTTTGATGTATCTAAATTGAAGCATGATCTGGGAGACGAGGACCAGTAAAAATGTCTTGGGGGAATTGTTGGCATTGGGGAGAGAAAAAATTCCCTGTATTTCACACTGCATTTACGAAATGGCCTTTTCCTAGCAGTTTCCTACTCTGCTTGAAATTTTCTAGTAAAATAAAGAAAAAGGGAAGTAACAGTTTTGAAGTTGCATATATGTAAATCAGCTAACAGATTGTGCTCCTTTTTATTTGTACAACGTTGCCCTTCGGTTTTGGTGTAAGACAATGAAGTGGAAGTGTGACATCGACCCACAAATCTAAAGGCTTTATACTTCTCCCAGTTTAAATTGTGATGTATATTTGTAAACTGAGTAGGTGTCATTTAGTTCCAACTGATGTATGTCAGGATTTGTGTGTGATTAACAGAAGATTATATTACCATGCAAGGATGATGAATGTTACTAAGTAATATGCATTGTTGAGGTGTATGGTATTTATTCTATGTTCAGCTTGTGAAGTTTGGCTTTGCCAGGATCTTGTTGGTGCATGCATATAAAATTGCTTCAGAAGGTCCTAAACTTCCCTTTTGCCAGCCCTGGTCAGTGGGCACCATTTGTGTTATATGTTGAGTTCATGCTTATGGCGTTGGAGTTAATTGACTGGCAGGTTATATGTCTGTTCCTGCCACTGATTTTGCTCAGTGCTATGTATTTTATTGTTCTACCAACCAGGCCTGTCTTCCAAAAACGGGTATTAGAGCATATCATAGCTTAGTGCACTGTGGCTTTCTCTGCACAAAGATTATTACAGGCTTAAAGGGGCAGCAAGAAGGAAATTAATGGTGATTATTTCATTATGGTGGTTTTATTCACTGGAAGTTAGGACTTTCACAGCTCTCAACTTGTCTGTTCCTCAATCTGATCAAAATGCAAAACTGCTTTCATGAAATGGTGATTCCAATAAATTGTTTTGTATTCTAATGAACTTTTTTTTCATTTATACTTCTTAATATTGCTTAACTTGTTAGAAACATGTTCAGTTTTGTAGGAATTCTGAAATTGTTAATTGTTACTGGAGAGTTTTAGTGTTGGTAATATTTTTCAAGTAACCGTTATTGCAGCTATTTTTTTTAAGGTTCAACTTTGTGGTTTCAATTGAATTGAAACAACTTTTTAATTCTTTATATTTTGCTGTTACCTGCGGTAACACCGGCTACATGCACACCATGCCTCGGGCTATCGCTCTTCTCTTGTTACTATTCATTAGAAAATATGAATAATTTCATTTCTATCATTGCTTTTGATTGACGAAACAACAATGTTTCAAACTCAGAAGCCAATACCAAAGATTATTTTTTGTTATTTCACGCAATTGTTATACCACACTCAGTTAATTGTGATGATAAAGATTAAATATGTAAGGTGGAGGTAGGATGAAGACACCCAGCTATTCGACTTTGAAACACGTTACGCTAACCTATTTGCCAAGGAATAGGTGTTACCGCAGGTAACAGAAAAATGTAAAGAATTGGAGTTGTTTCAATAAAATGACAACATTGTTAAGTATGTTAATGAACACCATTGCCGTCAAGTAGATATTGCCTAGGACATTTTTTCTGCAGCCGACAGAAGTGAAGAGGGAGGCAGTTCCGCTACCCTGAAGAGGCAACAAGGGAGAAGAGTTCGTCAGTGCAAGGAAAGAGCGGGGAAGGACTTTGGGGTTATTCATATGCCTGTTAAGGGGCCCTGTTGCCATTCAGACCTACCAGATCAACCAGTGTTGTCACAGGATTGGCATAAAAGAGCTAAATCCCGCCTAAAATAGGAATACCATTTCTGTGAAGCCACTAAAAGTAGTCTGCAGAGCCAAGGTTGGATTGAACTACAACTGAGACCAGTTAGGTAATAGACGAAAATACAGGGGCGGCTGCTCATAAGGATGATACGGACGCCGCACTGCCATGTGTGACCCAGAGGCGCAACCACAAATTTGTGTGTGTGTGGGGGGGGGGGGGCAAGTACCAGGATAAATGTACCAATTATAATAATAACAAAAACATTAATAATGGCATTTATATATATACCAGTTGGCGTATACTGGGTTAAGAACCTGGGCTATCGCACAATATCATAGTGTTTGAATGGACCAAAAATTGCTGGTGGGGGTGTTTTTGTGTTTTTTAACTCATTTGAGGTGGCGGGTTGAAGTGATGTGACTCTCTGATTAGAAATATATACCTCATAAATAAAACATGGAAATGACAGCAAGGAAAGGATTTCAAGAATTTCATTCTTATTTGCATAAATAAGAGGCCCATATTGTGAAATATTATGTCTGCCTATATACGAGAATAAAAATAAAATTTCAACCTTCCGATTTTCACGATTTTATGTTCGGGTACTCCTTGTTGGCACAGTGGTAACGTCATTGCCTTGAAACTAAGGGGTCCCGGGTTCGATACATGGTGGTTTAGATACAACTTTAACTGTAGGTCCGATCCCCATCAGCTTATCTGTTCATAAAGTGGATGTACAAGAAAAATCCACAACGATTTGGAGCTTATCGTCATTCATAAGCAGAATAGACAGCTTGTTAATTATGTCCCTCATTTCAGTTCACTACACAACAAAGCACATATCATTCACAAAAATACAATCCACTCACTAGTGTATTCACACAATGCCTCTAAATAAATTCCAAGCACCAAGACCACTCCACACGATCTAGACTAGAACTGGTCCTTCATTTCGGTAATTTTTAGATGCACTCGTAAACCATTCCCGCTCAGCCAACAATTTTCTACTCCCCACTGTATCTCTAGTTGTTTGAAGGTCAATGACCTCTTTTTCAACTCCTCTGCAAGTGTTCAATGATGATGTTGTCCCTCCATGTGACACACTTTCCCCTTGATCTGATAATTTGGCTTCAAAATTCCCCATACGTTGGGAAAATTTCATGCTGGGAAAAATTGGTTTGCAACATTGACCCAGACTGTTGAGGGTTTTCCCCCCACCATATGCAACCCTGTTCTCTCTCTTGTAACAGTTTGGCTCCACAATTCCCCGATCCTGGGGAAACTGCATGCTGGGAAAAATTGGTTTGCAACATTGATCGGTGTCCTGTGAAGCTGTGACCCCCGTGGAGTTGCCCACCGGCGCTGGGCCAGACATCTTGTGAATTCAAAGAAAGCGGGCAATGTTTCCAACTCCTCTAAGAAATCAGGTTCTTCATCTTATTGAAATGAACAATTTCATGCACATTTTCTGCTAGAAATTTTTTTGTGTATTTTATTCACCGAGTCTGGACTTTGCAGATAGCCTAGATAGCCCCGAATATACGCCTCTGATATATATATAACAGCAAGGAGGGCCAAAAGGGCTAAATAAAAATTAAAAAAGGAGAAAGGAAACACTCGCCGGACAGTGGAAAAATTCAAAATTTTCACTTACTTAGTAGCATCATTGGTGTGAGACGAAAGAGACGGAACCAGAAGTTGGAGCCCTGCAGAGTTGCCAGGTCCCCATCGAAGAAGAAGCGGTGCGTTGAACGAAAAAACACTGTTTTGTCACCAGGGTTGTCGAAAACTGGGAGTGTGTAGGATGAGTTGGGAGGGAGGGCGGGAGAGATGGGATGGCTTGGGAGGGACGGTGGGTGAGGGGTGGGCATTACTGGGTGGCCTTGTTCAGGCCAGGTGGAGTGGTTTATATATATATATTAATGGAATAATAATAACAAAAACATTAATAATCTCATTATTATTATTATTATTATTATTGTTTCTACTACTAGAAGTTATTATCCTCTTAAATTACGCAAGAAGGGGGTAGAAATCGGTGCTAAAGCATTTGCTTGGAACAAATGATTTGAAATACATATTTTTTCAACACTGTCAATTTCACATTAGTTAATAATGGAAAACAAACAACACAAACTGTATTCTTGAATGGCAGAAAATGAATGATAAATGCATTCCGAAGACAATTATTTTTATTTATTTATTTATTTACCAGAGAATTCCAAATACAGCTATGGCCATTTTAGATTGGAATGTAATAACAATGGAAGTAACAATAAAGAATAACAACAAACTAAAATACACACACATGAGATACAGTGGATTACATGTTGTTACACAGTAGCTTTTTAAAGCTTGACTGGTTTTCAAAAATATCAACTTGGTTTGGTAAAGTGTTGTATTGGCCGGGTAGTCTGTGGAAGAGAGAATGCTGTATTAGGCTTAATCTGGGTTTCTGGTATGTGAAAAGCTGAGTGCTCCTTGTGGTGCAGGATGGTACTCGAAAGTGAATTTCTTGAAGAAGGCGATCACTTCTTATGTTCCCATTGGTTATTTTATGGAGGAAAATATGGTCTGCAAGTATGTGTCTTATCATGAGGGGTCTGGATATTTATCATTTTCAGAAGGATGGACTTTTGTAAATGTTTCGTGGATGGAATTTGGTGGCGAACAATGGCCAGGAAGCAATTTAGAACAGAATTTAGTCTATCTAATTTTGAGGGGCATACCATAGACCAGATCAGAGAACAGTATTCAAGTTTTGGTGAAATGAAAGATTTGTAAAAAGGGCCGAGAGCAAGCAGGTTGTTTATTTCAGTAAAACGATAGAGGAGACCCAGCATATGCATGGAACGCTTAGTGACTGCAGAAATGTGGTCAGAAAAGGAGTTTCTCATCAAATATGACACCTAAGTCCATCTGTGCGGCAACCCTTTGAACGCAATTATTATCTATGAAATATTGTGTATTAAATGTATTTTTCTTTAAAGGTCATGGTGGTACATTTCTGAGGATAAGTTTCAGTTTCCATATTTCACACCACTTTATTATGGAATCTAAGTTCTTTTGCAAAAGTGCCATGTCATTTAAATGTGATATTTTGCAATCATCGGCAAACAAAAGATGGCTTTTACATGAGTCAGAAAGATATTCTGGAAGATCATCGAGGTAGAGGATGAAGAGAAGAGGTCCAAGAACACTGCCTTGGGGTACACCAGAAGATAAATCTTGATAAGAAGAAGAGGTTCCGGGAAGTTTTTTTCGTTGTCTGTTTCGGAGGTAGTGTTTGAGCAGAGAGAGAAATTTCCCATGAATATTAAAACGACGAGATAATTTATGTAGGAGGTAGTTGTGGTTCATAGAGTTGAAGGCTTTGGAGAAATCAATATATATGATTTACAGTTGATAGCGTCAGATAATACGATGCTCAAGTTAGTTAAGCAGGTAAGGAGCCGGGCTGTGCTGTATTTATGTACGGAGAGGTGAATTTGTAAAGTCTGTCCTTAATTATTTTTTCACAGGCGATAGAAAGTGGTGATAACAGGGAAATGGGTCTATAAGAAGCAACAACATCCTTGTCGCCAGATTTATATAACAGTACCACGTTAGCAGTGGTCAGAAGTAGCATGCTACTTGTAGCGTCGCTACAGTAGCTAGCTACAAAATTTGTAGCTGTAGCTGTAGCGACGCTACATTTTGAAAATTGTAGTTGTAGCGGTAGCGAAGCTACAAAATTCCTGTAGTTGTAGCAAAAATTTCGCTACAGCTACATTTTCTCTCAGAGGTGAATTTTGAATGTGGCAACAGCGTCAGAAAAAATCAACAATAACCTATAATTTTGCAGGAGGTTCATAAAGACAAAGTCAATTACCTAAAAATACAGGTTATCTAGACTGTAGATTATAGATATCTGCATGTTTAATTAGTACAAATTAGTTTAATTAGTATCTGGATATCTAACTAACTGACATATATGAATATATTCCATCTAACAGCTACGTTTTATTGAGCTGCATCGCTATTTTGAGGAGAAACATGCCTCGTTTGCTGCACCGCTGGAAAAAAGAGCCTCGTTTGCATCACCCCCGGAACAAATCCTGTGGATATCCATGGTGTAAGAGATGCCAAAATGTCATTAATTGCTGTGTAAAACACAACTTGCATGAAAAACTAAATATGCTGACCAAGGCAGTAATTTATTTATTTTATTAAAAAACATAAACTAACGTAACGTTTCAACCTTCTAGCAAGGTCTTTTGTACTTGATACAGAGTCTGAAGAAGACCTTGCTAGAAGGTTGAAACGTTACGTTAGTTTATGTTTTTTAATAAAATAAATAAATTACTGCCTTGGTCAGCATATTTAGTTTTTCATAATCATGGAAACAAGGCTTAATGGAGTTACAACTTGCAGTGCAAAAACGAGCGATGGATTTTCCACTGCACTGACAAAGGAATAGTGCCAGCACTAAAATGGTTCAGTACGTTAACAGCATTGATCATTTTCAGTATATAGGATCTCACCAGCAAGAAATTATTGTTACAATAATGATAGAGTTTCTGGAATTACAATTATTTTCGCGAAAATATTTGTTCACAAATTTTAAAATTACAATACGTGTAGAACGCTCTGGTTTACACGACAGTTTCCTCAATATATTGTACCATATTGTAAAAAGTACGTACGAGTTATTGACTTTCCTGCAGAAACGACAATTTTCTTTAGTTAATATACATAGTTTTCAAATTTATGTATTTTTCCTACTTTTGCGTCACTTTTATGTAACTTTTGCTAATCATGACATCATCACCATCCTTCGCCGTTTCCTGCCTCTGACTGGGTCGGCATAGAAGTGAAGCCTCCCCATTATTTCCTGGTCTTCCACCACTCCTCTCTTTCCACGGTGTTCTAATCTTGTCCTCTTCTCCTAACACTCTCCACTAGACATCTTGGTCTCCCCCTTGGCATTATTCCCACTCTTTGTGCATTATAATCTCTTACTGGTAGTCTTCCTGCATCCATCCTCTTCATGTGCCGGAACCACCTCATCTGTGCCTGATCTATCCTGTCCTGAAGCTTCACCACACCCACTGTCTGTCGGATCTCCTCATTCCTTATTCTATCCCTTCTAGTCTTCTCCCATAGACTCCTTAAAAATTTAATCTCCACTGCCTGCATATTTTTCTTGTCTCTCTTTGTCACGTAATTATTGGCACATAGTATGTGTTATATATTACCTTCTTGCATTTCATAGGTACATCCCTGTTCCATATTAATCTTTGAACGCTTTGATATAGTCCACAACCCATTTGTCCTCTTCTGTTTACCTCCTCATCTATTCTTCAACTTTTCTCAATCATGACAACGAGGATAAATGGTTTATTTAATTAGCCACTTTCGGCTAATTGTGAGAGCGAGGAAGAATGATGAATGATTAGCAGTGTGGTGAAAGGAGGAGCAGGAGGATCCCATCCTCCCTTCTTGGCGTCTTTCCTAGTTGTTGTTGTTTTGAGTCCATTTTATGCATAGATAAGCTAATCGAGACTGGATCCGAGCCACTATGTGCCTCCGCTGGGTATCGAACCTGGAGCCCTTTTGTAAACAAAGGGCCCCAGGTACATTTCATTCAAAATGCTGCCTTCATATCAGTCTATTAAAAATGAAATATTTATTCTCAAGAAAAATATATTGATGTGAACATAAACGTAATCCTACCAAATTTCATTTGTGTATAGTTGTAATCATTAATTTGGGTAACACCCTAATTGCAATATTCATATATCAAATTTGAATTGAAATGCCGCTTGCATAGGTACGTTATTCTCAAAAACTATAGTAGAAATAAGTAACTGAAGTAACACAGCTATCAAAATTATCTAATGACGGGAATCATGATAATAAATAACAGAATCTATTTACCAGTAGTAGGGGATTTTTTTAATATCCACATGGTTATTTTTAAGTTTTTTTATGCAGAAGTAGCGCAAAAAGTAGTGAAGTAGCGAGTAGCGAACAGGAGTAGCGTAGCGAGCTACTTTTTGATAAATGTAGCTGTAGCTGTAGCGAAGCTACATTTTGGAAGAATAGCTGTAGCTGTAGCGAAGCTACTTTTAAAATGTAGCGTTCTGATCACTGCACGTTAGCCTTTTTCCATGAATCCAGGAATTTTGCCTCATTGAAACATCTGTTCAATAAAATAGAGATGGGAACAGCGAGAGAAGAAGCAGTGTTTTTGAGGAAAATAGAAGGGTTTTCATCAGGACCATTTGCACGATTTTCAGGCAACGAAGATAGGATGCTTAGAACTTCTCCCGGAGACGTGGAGAGAGATGTCAGAGTGTGACAGCAAACTGGAGTGAGATTAGGAAGAGAAGAAACCTGTGTATTTGACACTATATTTTTAGAGAAAAAGGAGTTAAAGAGATCAGCTCTGTCAGGGCCCTCTGCGTGTGCTGAGCCATGCTTTACTTCGAAAGGTATTCGGGAATTTTGCCTCCTTGAGTTGATGAGTGACTAAAAACGTTTGGGATTTGATTTGATGTTGTTCGTTATAGCTTCGATGTATTCATTGTATTTAATTTTCTGCAGTTTTTTACAGTGACATCTTAAATCAGTGAAGGTTTTTCGAGTGTTCTTGTTAGGAAATTGTTTCCAGAGATCCCATGTCTTTTTTCGGTTTCCTAGGGCAAGTAAGAGTTCAGAGTCGAACCAAGAAGGAAACTTGCATGATTTAGTTTTCTTAAGTGGTAGGAAATCTTTTATCACTGCATGAATTACATCTGTCAGCACGTCCCACGCTTCCTCCAAACTTCCACTTTCCAGAAAATTCCAGGTGATGGAATCCAGCACTGAATGGATGTCGCTCCAGGGCACTTTGTGCCAGACGAGATGTTGGCATCCAGGGGTGGGAGGTTGTTGGCTCCTCAGGTGGTCCAGGAGCCAGAATACAGCATCCGGCGATTCGTGGTCCAAAGGGATGAGGTTTCTCGAAGGGGTGACGTGTGCTGAAGGGAGGGAGGGAACAATTTAGTCAAGGTTGCTGTTTTTCCGAGCATTGTGCAAGTTGTGCTGGTGAAGTCCGACTCCATGAATGAAGTAATCCATAAAATAATTGTCCTGGTTCTTTTGCAATGCCGTGTGAGCCTGTCCATGTGATAGAGAGGTTAAAGTCTCCGAAGAGAATTACATCTCCCATAGAGCATGCTGACAGCACAGAATCGTAGCAAGCCTCTAGAACTGGTAGAGGGCAAGTTTTGTGCAGTATATAAAAACAGCCAATTAATAATTTGCTTTTTTTTTTGGGCGAGAAGCACCTCCATATTCATATCTTTTACGTATGTGTGTGTGTTTTCTGAAATCTGGCAAAGTCCTAATAATGTATTCACTTCATAAGTGTCTATTACATAACAGAAAGCATCATTGGGTATTCATTATCAGACGAATAACGAATTCCATGGGAATATTTCAGCGAGTTCGTGGATGTGAGTTCAGCTCTCAATGACAGATGGTGTTAATGTCATTGGTGTTTCCTTTGTGTTTGTTTCTCTATCATAGTATATTTCTTTTTCATGGTTTCGGTGTCCTATTTTTGTGCCGACTTATCTACGATTTGTTTAAAATTATGGATCTTGAGAAATGTATGATTAAAGGCAAGGCAAAGGTAATAGTCCTGTAAAGACAAATTGAAACTTATACTTAGTTTAAATGACAATTGGTCATTGTTGATTACAATTATAAAAATAACTTCATCGAAATACTTGGTTTTGTTTTACATACATTTTTGTAATTCTTTTTGTGCACCATTCCATTCCTACTTGAACAGGTAGATTATAAATAAAAACTCGGCATGATTTCCGTCAATTCATTATTACAGTATAGATCTTCCATGATTCTCGTGGCTTATGATGCATAGAATTAACAATTACGGATTTTTCTTTGTTGTTCTTGTATATTGATTTAACAAATATAGTCACCTTATAATTCCATTAACGGAGACTGGTTGGAATGATTTCTCCATTCGCATGGACGTCTGGAAGGGAGGGGGCCATGCCACCCGGAAATGAAAGTCAATCAAAAAGTATATATTTCACGCATATAATTTCATTTCAGTCACAGTAATATATGTTAGTTATTGCAAGGGCGTTGCAGGAACATGATAACTTCGAACTGTAGAATTTTTTTAAAGGTAGTAATACTGGGAAAATTCTGCCTCATTCTGCCCCCCCCCCCCCCTTGAAAAATATCTTGCTTGTCCCTTCCTGGAAAAAATCCTGAAGACGTCCATGTATCAGCGGCGTTAAAAATTTCATTAAATGTGCATACATCACCGTTGAGAAGCACACATAATATACATGTAATAATACAAGAGAACACAGCTTTTAAAGGCTTCTTTTTATGACGGTGAAGAGAAGAACAACACGCGCAAGTAATACTTTTAAAAGAGAACAATCTAGCCAGAATTGGTGTAGCATAATTGTAATACAACTGGCAACACTGGATCTGTCTGGCAAAGGTGATGTCTCTACGTATACATCGAACGCAACGTACAGCGCAGCGAACGAAGTTCTCAACCCCGAAACCACACACAAACAAGCTATGTACCAGTTTCACCCTCCTCCCCTCTTGAAACGGGCACAAGACCAATGCGCTAGCCGATTGCACCGAGTCACCTGCAAGGAACACGGAATACGGCACAAAACGAAGCTGTCTGTTGTATGGGGGAGGTGGGTCGGACAAATCCGCAAAGCAGAAAAACTGATTGCTTGAAATTATTCGTAACCCATTCAACACATAACAGTCAAACTCTTATATCACAATACAAAATAGTACATCTCAATACAGAAATACTATTTACGTAATTCATATTTCAACTTACATCAAATGAACAATTTACGTACTATAGCTCTCTCTCTCTCTCTCTCTATTGAGCCAAAACAACATTCTTGTGTAACCAATGTTTAATGTGCATGATTGATTGATTGATTTAGTTTATTTTACTTCTCTTCTTTGTCGCTTTTGACTAATCGCAAAGATGGGGATGATCGATGTTATGATTAAATTGATGAACGATACACACTCGCCTCACTTAGTACTCCGGTAGTTTGTTTGTTTATACAGCATATTTGCAGAAGATACAATTCAACATACAAGTGTATAAAACAAACTTATTACTAACTTCGTTGACCCTGTACAAGCCCATGCCGGGATTTGGACCACCCCACGGATCCCTGACGTCATAGGGTGATGTGCTGTAGAGCGACCACAAACAAAAAAGATTCGGCCAAAAGTCCCCGCGCACCTCCCACTTCACCCGTTCGACTACGGCCATAAGGAAACATGTCCCTCCCCTCCAAGCGGGGGTGATCATACAGACAAACAACTAGAGTACGTGGAAACAGGACTGCAGGCTCTTTTCCATGTGGTTCTACTATAACCACTCCATCACGGAAGTCAGCTTTAATGTGCACATTCCCATTATTCAAGGTTGCATTACAGCATTCGTGTAAAAACAAACCCCTAACCGGATCGGAGCGTGCTGTCAAAAGCACCACGCTCCGGAGCGGAGTGCTGTTGTCTCACGCTCCGCTCCGGATCGGAATGTGCATCTAAAAAATCTGAACCACTCTGCTCCGGAGTGGAGTACTGCTGTATCATGCTCCGCTCCGGATCGGAGCGTGTCTCTCGGAAAGCCGAACCACTCCGCTCCGGAGCAGAGTGCTGTTGTATCATGCTCTGCTCCGGATCGGAGCGTGCGACTCAAAAAATCGTGTCTGTCAAGAAGTCGAACCACTCTGCTCCGGATCGGAGTGCTGTCATACCACGCTTCGCTCCGGAGCGAGGAGCGGAGTAGAACTGACGCTTCGAAGTCGCTCCGGACCGCTCCTTTAGTACGCTCCGCACTCTGCTCCGAAACCCTGAAATTCAGCATCCCATACACACACACACCCTACTACTTCACAGTTGCCTATACCTAGGTATAATGTTAAGGCATGGGAAATTTTCCATTTTAGAGCAGTACACATGAATTTCCTGTTGTTTTTTCTTTAACATATAAATAACTTTTATTCTTTGTTTTTCCTAGAATTTATGGTTATTTTAAAAACAGCTCTTAAGACCAGATAACAATTCCAAAACACACAAATCTCTAGACTGGGTTCATTTTTAATGTAACGGAACGGGAAATCAAGAGTTCGAAATGTGAAAATTGTGAACAAAGATACAACTATTCATTTTAATGCAGGGTGAGTTTAAAGGGGCTAAGGAGGATTCCCTCATCCTTTATCTTGAGCCATCCCAACCAGGAATAATCATATTCCACCCATTGGATATAAAAAACCATATTATTGAATATATCACACTTATATAGAGTTCCATTCAGTTCAGTTCATTTTAATTTGAAAGACCCATAGCTACACATAAAAAGATTTTTAAATACTTTTTGGCTGATGTGTACCACATCCAATGCTTTTTAGTAGCCGGTATTTTCTCGGACATCTAGAGGACGTTGTATTATAAAACAAACCAAAAAATGAGTTTAGATGGTTCCTGATAAACTCATAAGCTGGGATTGCAGTTGAAACCTAGTTTCAGTTTCAGTTCGGCCCGGAATGAAACATTGCAGTTCACTTTCAGTTCTCGAACTGAAACTGAATGAAACCAGAGTATATACTCTATGTGATCAGAAGTATCCGGACACCCACCTGAAAATAAAGTACAAGTTTGGGCAACTCTCCATCGGGAACACTGGCAGTCAATACAGTGTTGGCCCACTCTTAGCCTTGATGACAGCGTTCACTCTCTCAGGCATACTTTCAATCAGGTGCCGGAAGGTTTCCTGAGAAATGGCAGCCCATTCCTCGCAGAGTGCCAAAATGATAAGAGGTATTGATGTGGATCGGTGTGGTCTAGCACGAAGTCTGCATTCCAAAACATCCCAGAGATGTTCTATGGGATACAAATCAGGACTCTGCGCAGGCCAGTCCATTAGTGGGACGTTCTTGTCGTCAAACCCCTCCCCCACAAGCCCTGCAGTATGGACGGGTGCTCGGTCGTGTTGAAAGACACAAAGACACATCCCCGAACTGGTTTTTGACGGTAGGCATCATGAAAGCTGTTAAAATGCCAACGTAAGCTTGTGCCGTGACATTGCCATGTAAAGCAACAAGGGGGCCAAGCCCCCTCAAGGAGAAACATGACCACACTGTAACCCCGCCACCTCCGAATTTCACTGTCGGCATTATACAGGCTGGTAGATGTCGTTCACCAGGCATTCGCCACATCCCCACCCTACCATCGGATCGCCACATTGTGTACTGTGATTCATCACTCCACACAACTGTTTTCCACTGTTCTATGGTCCAGTTTCGACGCTCCTTGCACCACACGAGGCGGCGTTTGGCATTTGTCTGTGGGAAGTTTGACTTATGGGCAGTTGCTCGGCCATGGAAACCAAGTTGCCGCACCTTGGGCCAAAAAGTAATGGTGCTTGGAGTAGATCCTGATGCAGTTAAGAATTCCTGTGTGATGGTGGCGACGGATGATTGACGATCATGCTGTACGACCCTCTTCAACACTCGATGGTCTCTGGAGGTCAACATGGAAGGTTGGCCTGCACGCTTTTGGGTTGTACACATCCCTTCACTATAACATCGGAAACAATGGGCAGAGGGATGTTTAGGAGGGTGGAAATCTCACACACAGACTTCCTACACAAGTGGCACCCAACCAACTGACCACGTTGAAGGTCTGCGAGTTCCTCAGACCATCCCATAATGCTGTCTCACACTGTCTGCAGACTACTGAGTTCGCTGACTATGTGTTCTACGCGGTAGATGGCAGTACTGTGTCGCCCTCTATGATAAACACACGTTTCGCGGTGTGTCCGAATACTTTTGATCACATAGAGTATATCCAAACCAGAACTGGAATGATCTGATGTTTTACATCCAGTTCAGCCTGGAATGAAACAGTTTGGTTCATTTTCAGTTCTCGAACTGAAACTGGAATGGAAGCGGAATATGTATGTCCGAACTGTAACTGAAATGATCTGAGGTTATATTTTCAGTTCTACTCAGAATAAAACCTTTCGGTTCACTTTCAGTTCTCGAACTGAAACTGGAATGAAACCAGAATATATCTATCCGAACCGTAACTGAAATGATCTGGAGTTTTAGTTTCAGTTTGGCCTGGAATAAAACCTTTCGGTTCACTTTCAGTTCTCGAACTTAAACAGTTCCCAGACCCAAATGCTAAGGATCTGGAGCATTTTGCTATGTTTGAGATCGAGAAAACTACTGAGTAACTTTTACATTTTCTTCATTTAAGAACTGTATCTCACATTGTACTTTTTTTTAATTATCTGTGAAATGAAAATGAAAAGTTTATATGAATTCGCTGCGTCACTTTTACCGCAGTTGATTCAGTTCAAAATGCCATCAGACAATGGGATGAAAATTAACTGTGAAAAAAAGTTACATATCTTCATTACAGTAACCAAATTGTAGTTAATCAAACATACATTTCTGAAAGTAGCATATGACATCACAGTACAGTAGTCAAATTATAGTTAAACAAATACATTTTGAAAGTAGCGTACATCATCACAGTACAGCAACCAAATTGTAGTTAATAAAACAGATACAATTCTATGTGAGCTGTGGCTAGCTTCATTAGTGTCCATTTTCCCGCAAAACTACAAGATCAATAAGATTAGATTTTCCTATGGCAGCAAATTTTCCAATTCATGGAAAATGGCATTTACTCTTTTGTATGTAATTTGTTTGGTTTTCTGAATTCCTGAAAATAGAAAATTAAAATAAAATAGTGTTTGAACTGTTAATTTATGAAAAACTCAATAAGCATCTATCCTCGATGGATATTTTCACACCTACAAATAACCATGAATTAAAGAAAAAGCACTTAAAAATATGCTTCACAAACTTTGGTTGATTGTAAATGATACATGTCATAATTTTGTAGTATGAGTTGCTCCTCCTCGTATGCAACATAGTATTTGCACTTTAACAGCAATTATTTAAATTTTGAATAAAAAACGAAATTAGGTCATACATAAATCTTACAATGTTAATCTTTTTAAATGTCTTTGCAAACAAGAATTATGAAAAACGACAGCAAACATGTGAGCATGAACGACAACGACTATTCACCTTCCTCCTCGACAAACTCGTAAACACTACTGGAGCTAATAGAGGAACTGAAAGAATTTTCATCTTGGTTTAAGGCTGGCAAGTGCTGATCAGAACACTTTCGGAATAAAGCATTCATCCACAAGACCATGAGATCATCATCAAGTGTTGGAGAGGTATGGTTGTACCTCAAATCTGACATTACAAACTTCACACTTGAGAACAACCGCTCCACGCTTACCTGGGTGGCTGGTGCACCCAAAACCACCATGGCAACAGAATAAAGTTCTGGCATGGAATGCTTTCTCCTATCCCAGAATTCTAATACATTGTTGTTTCTTGGCATCGTAGCTTGAATATTTTTCTTCGACTGACCTCCGTCTGCAGTAATTAGACTCAAATCTTTTTCTTTAAATGACTCTCCAGTTCATCCTCCTCATACAGATCTCCTGTCATATCTTCAGTGTCTCTTGTATCAGCTTCTAGAGTATTGTCTTTAGTATTGCATTTCTCTAATTGCAACCACAATTTCATTATTTGTTTTTCTGCAGTAAGACAGGCTGATTCGGAATGAAGACAGAGATATCTTGGGTCTATATAAACAGACGCCACAAAAGCAGAATTCTGGAATAGCTTAACTTCCCTTTCTTCCATGTGCAGCACAAGCTGTTTGGCGATTTGGGAACCAACGCGCTTTGTACGGAGTTTGCATTGTACCCAAGTTCCCAAAAGGTTTCCTATGAGGAGCTGTTTACGCTGTAAGGAAGCCATAGCCACCTTGACTGGTTGTAAAGAGTCAACGAGTGTTTTGGTGGCACAGAAATCATCCTTGGATATGTCTATCTCATGTGGATTCCAGTTGTCCAGACAAAAATTCTGCAGTGGCAGCAAAAACTCTAGCATTGAGATGCTGAGTTCCATCTTGTGGGGCAGTCAAGTGCAGCAGCACGGCCCAGCCCCCCAACTGGCAACGCCACCGGACAACAAGAAGCAGACGATGCAAACCAAGATGCACGTGCCAGTGCCGCCGAATGGGAGAAATCGCAACCACCGCCGCCCGGGAACAAACAATGCAGTTACGCGGTACCATCTCCGCTTCAAACGCCATACCCTTTTGTGAATGAAGACAGTGGATCTTCGAAATTAATAGGATTGAACCATTAAATTGTGCAAGGCGGAAGTGCGAAATCTTCTAAATTTCACGTAAGTAATTTTAAACCGCATTTACCACAACCATCATGAAGTGCAGGAATATTGAGTTTGTACACGTGAATCAATTTGATATTTTTTGATGTGCGCAGTCATTTGCAGAGGACCCTCATTTTTCGTATTAGTCCTGACACGTCGGTTGATTTCAAGGTATCAGCCACAGTAAGATGTAACGTATGTGCAGCACAACGAATGCAACTCAGGGCGAAGCCGCTTGTGGCACATTCCTCCAATCCCGACATGATGATTTCCTCCTGAGTTTCATTTTTATCAAGGACTGACCAATTGTTGATGTTTTCCTAATCTAGATCTTGGCCCTTTGAGTTATTTTCTTCTTCAAATTCCATAACTATTTCCCCTCCTTGCAACTGATCATCATGGAGCAGAGTGGCTGCTTTCACCATGTTACTGCCATATCACAGGTGAGGGAATATATATGTGACACATCAATGTGATAATCATGTAACACACCATTTATGAGTCTTCTAATATTCTCACCCGTGTGAGATACAAGTATTTCTTTAACTGTGAGTGTCCTTAGCTGTACTGTTATATCTGTAATAAATTGCACGTTAATTCCAAGAAATCCTCTTCCGAGCCGTGATACTGCATTGACTTTTAAAGAGAGTATCTTCCCCATGAACTCTGATGACAAGTTATGTCTTGTTATTTGTGCTCGCTTCACAACTTCATTCTTCACAGTACATGAAGTATTGGGTCGTCGTTCGTCACGTGGCACTGCATTAAGAATGGGCTGAATTATTTCCTGCATCCTAGAATCATCGATTATGGAAAATGGACAACCATTTTCAGCGACCAGTTTGACCAGTGACATCAGTAGAGAGTCTACCGTCAATTCTACACCATTGAGAACACTTGCCTTTCCCAGTTCCCCATTGAAAGAAAATATATTGTGGTTTAAGCCGACAGTGTGTCGATCAAACTTCTTTCGTGACCGCACAACCAATGACCACCACTCTTGGACAATGTCAATATGAGAATTTTTTCTTGAATTGAGCTGCAGCTGTGGTGAAAAACAAGATTCCAATGTGGATTTGATTAATATCTTGTATGAACAGGGTTATTTATAGTACCTGAATTTAAACAGTTTGATGGCATGGTAGTCGGGTAGGAGGCCAGGTGATTGGTTGGGAACGGGAATGCAATGCGATGTAAGGCACTGTTGGAAAATCTTGCATACTTCCTGTTCCCTTCCTACAAGTGGTGACACAATATAAACTGGACCGGACGGACGTAGTGACTACTGAGTCACCTACTGACTATTTGAATCAACAATGTTTTTTTTTTTATGTTGTAACAATATTACATTTATTTTGTTATAATTGAAATCTGGACTATAAAATATTAAAAATGACACCAAACACGACCAAAATATACGAATTACAAACATATTGCCACTCAGAAGTAATAATTACGTATCCATATTATTATGTAGCGTATTGGAAGCAATGAGTTCGTGTTTGGTGTCATTTTTCACACTTATTTCATACAATTTTTAGGTATATAAATATCTTGAAACTGTGCCTGGAAATAACTTTTTGGATTTTTTGGTTAGGTCAGGATGTCCAGGGAGGCCGATCCATTTCTCTTCCATCTTTTCTTGCTGGGAGTGTGGCTGGTTCATTTTTCTTGTTTTGGTAGTGTCCAGGAGTTGTTGGAGTTCCTGTCGGCTGCAATGGGTATAGACCAGCAGACCAGCCCCTCCTTCCATAGCCTCCCACCTAACCCATTTTAAACCTTATTACACCGACCCCAATGCAAGAAGTGGCATCTACATGGTCACCTGCGCATTTTCAGGCAAGTATGTAGGGATGACAAAGCGCCGGCTTGATGAAAGGCTCAAGAAGCATGATGCTGACCACAGGCTTTGGAGGAGACGAGGTTTTCAAAAGAAACCTACGCAATAGTGACCGCGCCTGCCAACCTCAACACCAATACCGGGGCCCTCAATAAAACCTGGCTTCCCGCCATCAGGAATATGCACACCCACCCAACCTGCTCTTCTCCAGCAACAAGCACCCATCCAACCTGCTCCTCCCCTGCAACATGCTCTCACCCAACCTGCTCCTACCCTGCGACAAGAAACCAAGCACAGACCCCAAACGTTCGCAAAAAAGCCCACCTGCGCATGCAAGCAGACAACGCCCCGTGAAAGCAGACGACAAGATCTGGAACCGCCTTGTACAGTACCAAAACCCCGAGCTATGGCGACAGAAGGAAGCTCTACACCAGCACGAGAACAACAAAAAGTGAAAGTGCAGTGTCAACTAGCGCCACAAGCACAAGCGGAAGAAGAAGGAACCATGCGAGCCGCAGCAAGACAGTTCACCCCTGACAAAGCCACCAGACGAATGGCAAAATCGATCGCTTGAAAAAGACTTTCACGGAAAAATGAATAGTAAATGTATCAGAGTTAATTACCTATCTCCACGTAACCACCAAACTGATATCTTTAGATGCAATAAGAACTATTGTGGTAAACCAGGTGAAATTGTCAGAATATGCCACTGCCCTTTCATAATGTGTCGTATGCTGATTGAACTCGAACGCCAGACCTGATTATTAAATGTTGTCGGTGTTTAGTCTGTGCGTTCTTCCTGTCAAACATGTCCAATATGATATAGCCGTCCTGTGCGACGCAACTTTGTATCTTCATATCACAATGTAAGTTATTGTGCTGATTATGTTAATGTGTTCCTAAATTATACATTTACGTTCGTGTTGCTAATACTGTTTTATTCCTGACTCCATTTCTTGTGTAATTGAAGAACTGAAAGAACCCGAAACTTAACAATGGCGACGAGGATGTTGGAACATACTTACTTCTCGTAATTCTACACATTTCTCGTTATTGTTCTTCAAGTTGTCTGTTGGAGGTAAGAATCTCTATATACAATGCAGAGGTTGTCTCAATTTTCTGAATTCTGCAGGGAGCAGGAAAGTATTAAGCAATATTTTGATAGATTCGAGCATTTCTGCAAAGGTTCAGACATTCCAGATGAAAAGGCTAAGCATATTCTATTAGCAGCAATAGGGCACAGAACGTATGCTGATTTATATAATCTCATACAACCAAAATCTATATCAGAACTCAGTCTTGCCCAAATTCAACAAATGTTGATCCGCCATTATGAGCCCAAGAAAAATCTCGTGCTTGAAAGGCATAAGTTCTTTCTTATTAAACAGAAAGAAAATCAGAACATTCCGGATTTCATTGTGCAAATCAAAGAACAAGCTTCAAAATGTGATTTTGGTGATCTCATCGACTCAATGTGTCGCGACGTATTTATTCTTGGTATGAGAAGTGTGCGCGTTAGAAACAGACTGTTATCAGATCCTGATTTGACCTTGAAAAAAGCAATAGATACGGCCATGTATCTCGATGAGCTAGAATTAAATGAGGGAATTATTAATCAAAGTCGCTCAAAGAATGCTGTGGAATATTCTGAAACTCCAACTGAAGTCACTTCGCAAATACAAAACAGGTACAAGGACAAATTCCGAATGAACTTCAGACAAAATAGAACTGATTCAAGGGATATTGATAACAAATCAAACAATGATTCTGGTAAACCGTGTGGTAATTGTAATTCTTTTCATTCTAATGGGAAATGCCCAGCTTTGTATATCTGCTACTTGCAGATATTGTAAAAAGAAAAATCATTTCTTGACTGCCTGCAAGAAGAGAGAATTTAACAATTCTAGTAAAAGCAAATTGGTTTCTGGCACTAACATTGTGCTTAACATGGGTATCAATGAAAGATCTATTGATATGCAAGATAATTCGAAACTTTCCATTGTACCTAACAATCACAGCAATTTTAAACATATGGTCCGAGAATCATCCATTGATTTTTCAGATTTTAATGTGCCGTGCATTCCCATAGATCACAAATTTGCAGATGATCAAGTAGAAAAATCTAAGTGCGAATTTGTTGATTACAGCGCCGCTAGTGTCCAATGTAATGCTCTGTGTCCAAAAATTTTCACTACCTTCATTACTAAAGAGAGTGAATCTGTTTGGCAAACACAGGGATCGTTGTTTGTCGACTTACAAGTCAACAATTCTAAGATTCCATTCCTAGTGGATACAGGTTCTGTTTATACTTTAATTGATAGCAGACAATTTGAGTCTTCATTGCGAGGTTGCACTATATGCAATTTTCCTATCGTCTTGAAAGCAGCAAATTGCAACAATCTTGGTGTATTAGGAAAAGTTAATGTTGAAGTTATATTTCGAGGAATGAAACATAACTTAGATATGATTGTTGTTAAGACAAAATTGAATCGTTCGATTATGGGTTTGTCTTGGATTGATGTTTTCATGCCTGAATGGCGAAACATCTTTGTTTCACATACTCTTCAGACGGTTTCAAATACTCTTGAATCGTCATCAATAAAGGAACTGGTTGCGAATCTAAAGAAAGATTTCCCTATACCTTTTAATGGTGACATGTCCAAGTCGATCAAGCGTTTTGAGATAGATTTGCCATTAAAGGACGATGCTACACCAGTATTCAAGAGATATTATGACGTCCCGTACTCGCTAAAGGAACCTGTCAAAGATGAATTGCAGAAGTTGGTTAGCGACGGAGTCATTGAATCGATCAAATCATCATCGTGGGCTTCTCCTCTTGTTGTTGTTCGTAAGAAAAACGGTGAATTAAGATTATGTGTATCCTACAAGAACACTGTTAATCCGCAACTCAGGAAGATGGGACATCCGTTACCTAGAATAGAGGATCTTTTCAACAAGATGGTTGGTTGCTGTTGGTTCGTTTCATTTGACCTTCGAAGTGCTTACCTTCAGTTACGCCTATCTCTTCAGGCTCAGAAGGTTCTTGTCTTCAACACGGAATTCGGGTTATTCAGACAGTTGAAGCTTCCCTTCGGAGTAAACTCTGCCAGTGCAATTTTTCAAGCCACGATGGAGCAGATATTGATGGGTGTAGACAAGGTTTCCATTTTCCAAGACGACATTTTAGTGGGAGGAGTTACTCTTGAGGAGTGCTATGATAACGCACGAAAGGTGCTAAATCTTTTCTCCGATTATGATGTCCACATACAGAAGGGATGTATTTTCGTGGGCGAAAGACTAGTTGTACCTGAATCTTGTATACAAAGTGTCCTGTCTCTGTTACACAAATTCCACCAGGGAACATGCAAAATGAAGGAAATAGCTCGTTCATCGTTCTTCTGGAACACGATGAATGAAGATATTGAATGGGTTACATCTTCGTGTGATACATGTTTGCGATACAATAACAGGCCCAATGTACCAGGTACCGCATTCGAAACGTGGCCTATTGCATCGCAGCCTTTTGAGCGTGTTCATCTTGATTTCTTCCATTTCTCGGACATGGATTTCTTATTGATAGTTGACGCTTACTCTCATTGGATATCTGTGTGGAGAGTGAAGAATGTGCGATTTGACACCATGATTGGTTACTTAGAGGAATTTTCCTCATGCTTTGGATATCCGAAAGCATATGTTACAGATAATGGCCAACCATTTGCATCTTCAGACTTCAATTCTTATTGCTCAAAGAAGAACATCAAGCTTCTTCACTCAGCTCCGTACACCCCTCAATCAAATGGTCTAGCTGAAAGGAATGTTGGGGTGGTGAAGAACTTACTACAAAAGAACTTTTCGAATCGTTCATACATCACGTTGAGAGAGATGGACAAGTTCGTTCTTGAGCTTTTAGGCAGATTAAGGAATACTCCAGTGCACGGATGTAGTCCAGCAGAACGTTTGCTCAAGTTTCGGCCAAGAACGGACATTTCCGCTTTTGACACACCAAATGGTTTCGACAATCAGCCTATTAGTCCCGTTCCGTTTATGCCGGGGGTAAAGGTGCTTGTTGAACAACGCAAGAAACAATTCAGCCATGGATCCAAACACAAAATCGGAGAAATTGTTATATTGATGGGCCGGAAGATGGCGAAGGTGATTGTGGACAATGACACGATTGTTGTTCATCTCTCGAAGATCAAGAAGTATCCCGACAAGGTCGGAAAAGACATCCTTGTCCGAAAAAAACCAGTGCTTGTTGGAGAGGAAGATTATCTCCCAGTGCCTGCTTATCAGGATCCAGTGATACCTCCGAATGCGGCCTGCGACAATCAACCGGTTAGGAGATCACAAAGACCAAGACGACCGCCTGACCGATATGGGCAAACTACATGAAACGGGAGTCTCTTCAACCTAAGGGGGGGAGAGTGTCGTATGCTGATTGAACTCGAACGCCAGACCTGATTATTAAATGTTGTCGGTGTTTAGTCTGTGCGTTCTTCCTGTCAAACATGTCCAATATGATATAGCCATCCTGTGCGACGCAACTTTGTATCTTCATATCACAATGTAAGTTATTGTGCTGATTATGTTAATGTGTTCCTAAATTATACATTTACATTCGTGTTGCTAATATTGTTTTATTCCTGACTCCATTTCTTGTGTAATTGAAGAACTGAAAGAACCCGAAACTCAACATAATACTCTAGTTAGAATGAATAGATTGTAATTGATTTTTAGCCTGTTCAACTGTCCATATTTTTTAACTGTTCAAAATTTTGAAATAACAGAAAATTTGTAGATTGATTGGTTAAGGGCTGGTTTTTCAAGGTATGGTTAAGGTTAATGTTAGCACGTAAGTGGAAGTTTGCAAAAATTTTGGTTTTTTATGTACAATTAGCTCGTAACTGTAAGTGATCTGGCGATTATTTTAACCACTACTTCTTGTTGCAGTTACCAGACTAACTGGAAGTTGTGAAGCAACATGGCTACCTCATGGAGCTATCGAAGTTCCACACTCGACAACTTCAGTCAGATTAAACAAAATGTGATACACTAAAGAAGTTAAAGTAGTATAGAAGACTTATTTTGTTTGGCAGAGCTCAACCAATGTCCAAGCAAACAGGGAAACTAAACAGCATGGTTGCTAGAATTTGCTTGGCGAGATCGTGTTGGCACACCAATTTTATAGAGTCACTCGGGGGGTATATGCCCATTGGGTTAAATGCCCACCCCTTCGTATCTCGCGCAACGTTAATTTTATGGCAACTCTCAGACTCTTGTTTGAAAGCGTCCTCCGTGGTGAGACGAAGCAGCAGGTTTGGAGCTTGTGAGAAAAATCTGAAGCCATCCAGGGTTAATTTATTGAGGTAAGAAGACAATTTTTGAGGTACTAATTTTTTGGACATTGCTGTATTAACTGTGTGGAATAATATTCCCAAGAGAGAAAGAAACTGAATTATATTTGGTGTAAAGATTAAGAGTTGGGGAAACATATCTGCAGAGTGAAACTGCCGCATGGTGCTCAGAGTTGCCAACCCAGTGATTCCATTTTCTGCTTGTAGCTGTGGAGTGATATGCCCACAGAAATTAAGTACAATATGCCCATGCCCATGGGCATTATTATGATAAGAAAGGACCACAATGTGACTGGATCCAGTGTATTCGTTGTAGTATTTTGATGCATGAAATATGTACCAAATTCACGTCCACGTGTCCAAAGTAAAAGAGGTTATGGTAAATTCAAAATAAATATTGTTAGAAATGT